>NC_064430.1:4292500-4575000 GCF_023375975.1 Astyanax mexicanus
TCTCTCTCTCTCTCTTTCTATATATATATATATATATATATATATATATATATATATTTATATATGTATACATATATGTTTGTATGTAAGTATGCCTATATGCATAGATATATATCTTCTGGATTGTTGTGTGTCTTGTCCTTTTAATTTTAATGAAAAAAAAAACAGGACAAGCTCAAAATACACCTGCAGCCAACAACAAGTGAGTAAAAAAAGCAAAAAAAAAAAAAATTAAAGATTTACACAGTATAGACATACACTTGCTTCAGTGCTAGTTCTATTGCACTTCTATTCAACCAGTACAATCCATTATTATTTGTATCAGTAAATAAGGATGTCATTATTAGACTATCCTTGTTGTGTGCACAAGCTTGAACTGTATGTAACACTGCTCTATTAAATTAATCACATATAAAACAGCTCCTATATAGAATATTGAAAATCTAAGCATTTAATTCTACATACAGACACACATATATCAAATTAACTGTCATATTTCATACACTTTTCATCATCACAGCTTTTTAAACAGAACTCTCACTTCCCTGCACTTCCACTCTTCACTTATATCACACCTACACGAGCTGAACGCACTCTAAAAAAATCATTTCAGCACATTTCTGTTAAATGCAGTTAATTAATAAAATCCCACATGACACCAGCTCACACCTCAACCTCAACCTCGCTGCTTATTGACCTCGTTGGCGTCCCAACGTCGCTCAAAACAGCGAGGGAAGAGGTCGATCAGAGCACAAAATGGCAGCAGAATGGCAGCTTTCACCGGCTCCTCCATCACACACTGACTGACACACACACTTCTAAACACACTTGCAAAACACACACACACTTCCATTAAATAAAATAATACACACACTTCCATTAAAAGCTTCCATAGAGTGTGTGCAGATGCAACTTTTGAAAATCTAAAATAAAAAAAAATGAAAGACACTGAAGATACAGAATACAACCAGCTTCCCAACACCACCAACAACCCCACATCAACCACTTACCCCACCACACTAACCCCGTCTACCACACTACCACACATAGATGGAGGGGTGGATTGAGAATGTAACTGAGAAAGTTGAGGAAAAGATGAGAAAGAAGAAGAGTCTGAAGAAAGTTCAGAAGAAGCCCCCTTGCCCTATCTGATGCCCTTCAGATGATCCAGTGAAAGAAATGTCACTGATAAAACTGTCACTGTGGTTTTTACTAAGGCTGGGCAATATTATATATACATATATATAAAAAACATATAATGTTTTAATGTTAAAGTTTTAATATTTTTTTACTAAAAAAAAATCTAAAAGCTAATAGTGTATCTAAATACGTAAGTATGCATGAAGTATTCAAGTATTTCACAAGGTTGTTTAAAATCTTAAAATAAAGCATATACATATATATATATATATATAAAAAAACATCATCTGCTTCTCTTTTAATTACAATGTTTCTACGACATAATCTGCACGACTGACACTCTGTTGAAACCAAACCAAACCAAAGCATTTCCACATACACACCACATACATATAAATTTAATAATAACTTTTTTTTTTCAATAAATTGCATTCATATGCTATTCTGCATAGAAATTGCATATCACACTGCATATAAAACTATACTATATGTTCCTAATTGATCAATATTGACAACCTACACACTACTGCCCAGCCCTAAGTGGTACCCCTCTTGACACTGAGGTGGTACCCTCAGAGATATATGTCTTCAGTTCCAGTACATTTATTTAGTTAGCTAACAAATTAGCCTGCAAATGTGTATGATATTTCTATATTTAATATCACCACACAGTTTGACCTGAAGTGCTGAAGCTTTAAGAATGCATTAGGCACATTTTTTTACACTGAACATCTGAACATAAATGCACATTTTTGTATGTTACTTATTTTGTAAGAGTGCACAACTGTAGGAACTGTTTAGAAAAAACTATGAACTACAAATATAATAAAACACAATCCCATCTAAAACTAAAACGCAACAACAACACGTTGACCTCTTTCTTTGGCCATTTCTTTCGCTACACTTCTCTCATCCACTTGACAGCGTTCAAGTTCAAAACGCTTGACAAGCCTCGCGCGAGCCCACGTCTTCTTTTCCTTCTTCTCCTCTTTAATCGTCTTATTCTATACATCACCATCATAACCACTTTCATTATTTAAAAAAGAACTAAAGATCGCGAACCCATGCAAATGCGCGAATGTACGCAAAAACAACGCTACGCAAGTTTTAAGCGTTACTCTTAAATTTACTTTAAAAGTACATTTAAAAGTAGCAAGGTCCACTTACTTCTCCACGGTTTCGTCCTGCACTCAATAATACACTGTCACACACACACTTACACACTCTGGGACAAAACACACACACACACACACTCAGCACGCGCTCAGCACTTTTTCTTTCTTAGCCTACCTTTCGTGCGTACGAAATAATACATGTAAAAACAAAGTCTTGCGCGCGTGCTTGACTCGAACGCGACGTTCACGTCCACATGATTGTTGAGCCCGATCGGTTCATTTATTTTTTTCCTCCTTCTTTCTTTCCTTCTTTCTTCTTTAACACTGAAAAAAGAGAGGAGGAGAAGATGGAGGAGGAGGTGGTGGTGGAAGAGGAGGAGGAGAGGGTGTGAGTGAGGGAGGGGTGTTAAAAAAAAAGAAGTAGAAGAAGAAGAAAAAAAAAAAGAAAGTAAAAAAGTAGCCGCTCTTCAAGACCTGTTATGGGTGGTGCGCTCCGGGATCCCCCGCAAGACAAGACAAGACCAGACGTTTGAGAAGTAAGAGTAAGAGTAACAAACAATTACAAAATTAAGACGAATAGTTTAAAATAAAAAAACGGAAAAGCGCAGTTAGAAAAGCGATTAAAAAATAAAACGCGCTTTTGCGCTATTTTTATTTTTTGCGAAATAAAAAAAATAAAAAGAATAAAAGCTTTTTTTTGCTTTCTAGTCTGGTCTGGTGTGGTGTGATGTGGTATGGTGTGGTGGGATCGCCCCCTAAGCAGCATCATCCACGAGCCACGAGCTCGAGACTCCCCCTATCTGGAGGTCGGCTCCGGTCGTGTTTCGCGTGTCTCGCGCGGAGCGGAGCAAACACTGAAACATTGCATCCGCCGGTTTCGCGCGTGCCTTACGCGTACCACAACCTCACCGCAACCTCAACCTCCGCGAGGGCTTCACTCCTTCACTTCACGTGAGTCAGTCAGTCAACCTGGTACTTCAAAGTAAAGCTAAGCAAAGCAAAGCAAAACAAAACCAACCTCACTGCACGAGACCTCCTGCACGAGAGCCTTCAACCACCCACCGACCGACCGACCGACCCCACCGACCACCTCTAAAACAGTCCTATTATTAAAAGGAGTAAAACAAACAAACAAACAAAAACATAACAACGTGTCCGCGCGCTTCCTCGAGCTCCTTCTTTTTCTCCTTTTTATTTGCAAGCATTCCTCCATTTATACTTACATCCATACACAAATATAGACTAATATACACACAAACACACACAGTCTTCAGTTAGTTAGCTCGCATGTATGCTTCTATGTATGTATGCATGTATGTATTAATGTATGAATCTATGCACACACGCACGGGACGCACGAGCCAGCCAGCCAGCGTATATACATATATACATACATACATGCATGCATGCATGTATGCATGCCGCACGCGTGCTAAGAAAAAGCGTACAAAATGATCGCGCACAGAATAAAACTACAAAAAAATAATAAATGAATGCACAGAGAAACAATTAAGAACGCGCGCGCTCTCTTTTTGCCTTACCTTGAGTTGAGCACGCTATATATCCCGAGTAGTGAGTGGCACGCGCGAAGGACAGACACTCAAGAGAGAGATAGAGATGTGGGTGAAACGAGAGGAAAACAAAAAAGGCGAAAGAAAAGAAAAGTCCGGGAGGTGAATGAAGCGAGCGCGAGCGAGAGCGAGAGCGCGAGCGAGAGAGCTGTCCCGGGCATCCGCGAGCGAGCGCGCGCTCCGTCTGCTGCTCCCGAGCAGTAATGAGTGATATAAAAGCGAACGACGCGCTGCGCTGGAACCTGGTGGCGTGTTTTAATGGGAATAAGCTCAGTTAGGATGCCAGTGGCGTGCATGCGAACGCACAATGCCTTTTTTTCTCATCCATCCATCCATCCCTCTCTCTCTTTCTCTCTTTCTCTTACGATGTCCTTTCTCTTTCTGATCAGTATAAAAAACACACTAACCCTTGATTTGTTTTTTTTTTTAAGTAAAAATATAGAATATTGAAAAGAGAAATGAGTACAGAAATGCATAAGCATGTTTATATTTGCTTTGGTGCAAATAGAAAGTAAACAGTTTGTTTTCTTTATTTCAGGAGATGCAATAGATAAAAAAGAAAAAGATAAAATGTGAAGAGGAAAAAAGTAAACTTTTTGGGGGAAGTTTGAAGAACAGTAATGTAAAATCGCTTCTCTTCATTACTTTTCACTTCATAGATAAGCGTTGGATAGTAATCATGAGGATGATGAGGATGAGGAAGATGTAATAATAGTCTATGCTGCTGCTGGTGTATAGAGATGTAGCTGGTGGTGCAAGTTGGAGGTCACTGACTTCTGAACTAGACAAAGACAAATTACATAAGAAAATAATATAGGAAATGGAACTTTGGAGACTTTGTAATTTGCAAATTTGCAAAAAGTGTTATTATTTATTATATTTGAGGAGGATGAGGTATGTGTATTAATAGATTATGCTGAAATAAAAGTAGAAAACATTAATTAACAATAATAAAAAAGTAAAAAAAATACAACGAAATGTGAATACTTGTTCTGTTCTTTGTTTGAGAAGAAATAACATAAGAAAATATAAAATGTGAAGAGGAAAAAATGTTAACTTTTTTGGGGGGGTTGGAGAAAAGTAATGTAGAATCTCTGCTCTGCTTTACTTTTCACTTCATAAATCAGCATTGGATGGTAATCATGAGGATGATGACGGTGAGGAAGCTGTAATAATAGTCTATGCTGCTGCTGCTGTATTGAGATGTAGCTGGTGGTGCAAGTTGGAGGTGACTGACTTCTGAAATAGACAAAAACAAATTACATTAGAAAATAACCAAAAAACAAATGGAACTTTTGAGACTTTAGGAAAATTTGGAAAAAGCATCTTAATTATTTTATTATGAATAAAATAAACATAAGAGCAGTGTAGATTAACTGTATGTCACTTCATATATCAGCATCAAATAGTGATGATGAGGATGATAAGACCAACGAAGAGGATGAGGAAGAGGATAAGGTATGTGTATAAATAGATTATGCTGAAGTGAAAGTAGAAAACATTAATTAAGAGTAATAAAATAAGCAAAGCACTAAATGGAAATGGAAATAGCTGTTCTTTTCCTTATTTGAGAAGAAATAAAATAAGCATAATATAAAACGTAAAGAGGAAAATAAGTTAACTTTTTGGGGGGAGGTTTGAAAAAAGTAATGTAAAATCCCTGCTCTTCTATACTTTTCACTTCATAGATCAGTATTGGATAGCAATTATGAGGATGATGATGATGATGATGATGAGGATGTTGATGATGATGATGATGATGAGGATGATGATAAATCATGAGGATAAGGAAGTAGAAAACAAATTGCATTAGTAAGAAATAGTAACCAAAAATAAACTGATTTGATGCAAATGGAACTTTGGAGACTTTGCAAAATAGAAAATTGTTGTTTTATTTTTTTTTTTTATATCGTCCAATAAAAAATAAAAAGTACAATTTTTAGTTTTCTACATAATTTGAACACCCAAACAGACCAATAGAACTTCTCCAAAAAAATACCTGAAATAAACTCTTTTTACATTGACTTATATTGAGAGTTAAGAAGGTTTTATCTCTCTCCTATAACGTTGCTGTTTTGGAGATGCACATTTTTCATTGGACAGTGATGAGATGCATGTCACTTCATACAGATCAACATTGGATAGTAATAAGGAGGATAAGGCCATGGATGAGGTAAAAGTATTAGATTATGCTGTAAAATGATAAAACATTATTGTATATTAACAGTAATTAAATAAGAAAAATAACTTATGAAAAAAAATGCTTTGGTGCAAATGGAAAATAGAAATATATACATATATATTTTTTTAATTATATGAGGCGAAATAAAAAACACTAAAGGACAAGATGTGGAGAAGAGAAGAAAAGTGAAAAGTTGGAGTCTGGTTGGAGAAACATTAGCATAGAGTACAGTAACTTCCCAGCCAATCACCTCACAGATCACCACTGGGTGAGAATGATGTAATAGATGATGCTGCTGCTATAGAGCATTGTGGTGTAAGTGGTGACCCCTGAAAAAAGTGGAAAATACTAGTTAATAAGTAAATAACTAAATAAATAGGCTTATTTGTCTTGGTGAAAATGGAAACTTTCTGAAATGGAACTTGTCTTTAGTTGATAAAAAAAAATAATAAAAGAGGAAAAAAGTAAGAGCTTACATTAACGTTCTAAACCTCTTCTCATTCAGTGTGTTTTCTTTCTTTTTTCATGATTTTTTGTATAGTAACTGTAATATAGTTAAGACTATATTAAAGCTATACAGTGTTAAATAAAGAAGAATATGTTTTATATACTTTAGATTCTTCTAAATAAGTAGCACATTTCTCTTTGAGGACAGATCTCCACACTCTTGGTTTTTTATGAATCTCAGTGTCTTCATGAGGGAGAGTCACCTAGAACAGTTTTCTCAGCGGCTTGAAAGAAGGAGTTTCTGGAGGTGCTGAACAATTTTTGCTGCTTTTCCTTCACGCTGTGAAAGAAGCACCAGCTCATCCCAATTAAATCACCCTCTCAGTGTACTTCCATACAGTACTGTGCAAAAGTTTTAGGCACCAAAGCGTGTTTTTACCTAAAAAAAAAAAAGCACCACATATGATTCAAACAGATGCAAATAAACATACATACAGTAAAACATAGCAAGGAATTCTTATTTTTAACTATAAGTGCATTTTAACCTGTGAGCTGAGCTGAAAAAGTGTAGAGATTCCAGATTTCTCCTGGATGCTCCTCAGCCAGCATGTGTATATTATTATGTTCAGTTCCGTCAGCAGCTCACCTGATTTACCACATTTACCAAAATTTACCAAACCAGGTGTTGATTTATATGATGAAAACTAGAAATAAAACTCTATTAAAATCAGATGAGGAGGAGAGTTTAGGAGATGTTTTAAGGAAAACAGGGCTGTAAAATCTGCTCTGCTTTTTGTAAATTGCTGTTTGTATTTATTGTAATGCTAAGCGAATGTGTTTTACTTAGCTAGTAAACATTTACTGCACAGAAAAGGAGCTTTTTCACAGGTGCCTAAAACATTTGCACAGTGCTGTATGTGTTGTGTGTCTTTAATATTAATCTAAAATGTAGAAAATACATTAAATAAAGAAATTAAGAGAAAATCATTGAATGAGTTGGTGTGTCCAAACTTTTGAATGCTATTGTATATTCAATTGTCTCTTTGGGAGAAAAACTAGCAGAAACATGTTCAATGTAATGGAAATACTATGCAATATTTAAGTTAATTGGATTTATTTGATTATATATATATATATATATATATATATATATATATATATATATATATATATATATATATATATATTATAAAATATCAGAGTCTTCTTTTCTGTGCATTACAGACCTAAAACTGCATTCTTACATATTTTGTCCAATCACTGGAGATAATTCAGGTCTAAAAGGGTTAAAAGTAACAGTTCCCATGAATCCTCTATTCCTAATGCATTATAAGCGTATTTATAATTGCATTATACCACATGAACTACACATACACTTTTAAAAAAATAATAAATAATGCCATAAAAAAGTATTTAGGTATTTAAAGAACCAATTAAGAACGAACCGCGTTTAATCCTGTATGTAAACCCATATTTCTTTCCCATCACTTTCATAACTTTAGTGTTTAAAAGTTTAAGTTTTAAAGAAGAAACTTTAAGAGGATCTTCAGTTTAAAACTGGAGGTGCTTTAAAGAAACGTGTTTTATTGAAGGTTTCTCAAATAACTTATACTTTTAACTTTTAGTGTACATTACTGCCATAAAAACTAGAAGAACCTTGGAAAACTCAAGATACACTGGAACAAATGGTTTCCACTCAATTACAAACAATATTTTATGCCTTTGAATTCAAAACTAGGAAATAAACCAATAGGTTTATGTAATATTTTAAAATAACCATAATAAGCTTGTAGTATAACTTGTATGTACAGTATATAGTGTTATAACTTTTATAACATTCATTATGCTTCATACTGTAGTAATATGCATGTTATGCACAGGATGTGATTGTTAGATATGGGAAAATCATACATTATACAAGCTTATAACAAATATTATGCGGCATTATGTGTATATCACATGATTTTAATGTATTATAAATACAAGATTTATAGGAAGTTTGATTGATTAATGCACTGGTATAGTATAGTATGGAGTACAGTGATGTAGAGTACAGTAGGTAGTGGTGCAAGTGGAGTAGTGGTATTTATTAGTGGTGGTTCTACTGGGATTGTGGTGGTGGGGGTGGGGTTTTAAGGGGGGGGGGGGGCTCCTATAACAGAATCATACAATCCTACATCCTACGTTGACAAAAGCTGCACAGGCTGAATGGCCCCTTTGTTGAGGGGATTATATAATGATTGTGGTGTAATTATGGGAAAGGTTTGGTTGTAATAACACTAATAAGGAACAGTATCAAGTATGCAGCATTTGAATGGGTTGACTGGTTGAATGGGAGTTGTGTGTTACTGTGTGTGACATTGGGAGATGCAGGGGGGGGTCTTTTGGAGGAGTTTAGGTGGGGGGGGGGTGAGGAAAGGCAGACAATGAGGAGAAGACAGTACAGTACGGATGATCCTGGCCGATGCAGACGGACTGATTGGCTGAAATGATTGACCTCCGATGGAATACTGTATTATAAAAGTTATGAATGAAGGCTATTGAAAGTGAATAGGGGTTAGTGAATAGGGTTATGATGGCATTGGGGGAGGGGGGAAGCAAAGAAACAATAATAAAAAAAAAAAAAAAAATAAATATATATATATATATATATATATATATATATATATATATATATATACAAAATACATCATATTTGTTGACTGAACATAACTCAATACAAGACCCACATGTCCATAACTAAACAATGAACTGTTACATAGGCCCTAAGATAGAACCATGTGGAACACCAAAAAAACTTTAGACCACCTCCTTGTTTAGTTGAGAAATAAATATGAAATAAAAAAATATGATGGCATAAGGAACCATGTTTTTTTGGGTATTGAAAGATCCTATTAAACATTTAAACCCACCAAAATAAAAAAAAAGAATCACAATACACACAAATGATAAAATGTTAATAATCAACAAAAAAAACTTTTTGGACTCAACGTAACCCAATAAACTAAATATTATCAAATAGGTCATAATATAGAGCCTTGTGGGACACCACCAAAAAATACTTAAAATGCATAAAATTCTATGTGAAAACTGACTTTTTTCAGTCAGTATATCTTGAGTTCTACAAGGTTCTATTCTGGGACCAATGAAACTGTCAGTAATGCACACTGTTAAAAGTATAAGTTCCTTGAGAAACTGTGCAGAAACCCCTTAAAACACTTAAAAAGAAGAACATTTAAGAAAGAATTGTCTTCTAAAAACCTTCTTAAACCTTCTTAAAAAAGGTTTGATAAAGCACCGTAAGTTCCTCCACAGTTTCAAACTAAAAGTCTAAAAGGTCCTAAACAAATGATTTTAGTATCAGTGCTATATGAACCAGACAATCTGCTTTATCTTATTTATCAT
Organism: Astyanax mexicanus; assembly: GCF_023375975.1. NCBI lineage: Eukaryota > Metazoa > Chordata > Actinopteri > Characiformes > Acestrorhamphidae > Astyanax > Astyanax mexicanus. The sequence goes on from NC_064430.1 coordinate 4,302,361, forward strand.
TCAATCAATGGGTTTATTACTGCTTATCTCTTCACCTGTCAGACCTTCTTTTCTTCACTGTTGAAACTGAGACAACTAATAATGTTGTAGTAATGTACACTGTTAAAAGTAAAAGTTACTGGAGAAACTGTGCTGGAACCCTTTAGAATGCTTTGAGAAACCTTTAAAAAGGAATTGTTTTCTAAAAACTTTCTTAAAAAAGGTTCGATAAAGCACTTTAAGGGGTTCCTTTTCAGTTTCAAACTGAAAATCCCATAAAAGTTCCTCAAGAAACGTACATTTTAACTTTAAACAAAACATGTACAATGTACAATACTTGTAAAAAAGAATAAATAAATAAATAAAATAATTTGTTCAATTGACTTTATTACTGCTTTTCACTTTACCCGTCAGACCTTCTCTAATTCTTCTCTTCTCTGGTATAACTGAATCATAATCCAATGATAATGTGCTGAGCTAAAGGCTAAAGCTGCTGTTTCCATGTGGGTCAGCCAGACGTCTTCCTGTAGAAGTTTTCTCCAGTTTCCAAGAGTCTTTTCTGGCTTTATTTTTACAATATGTAGCTTTTTAAAAGTTAGAAAGTTTAATTCTAATTTTTGTACCATTTCAGGTTATTTGTTAGACCTGAAAAGCTTAAATATGAACCACTATAACCAAATATAAGCTTAAATATCAACACCACTCAAAGAAACCCCTTCAAAAATGACCTTAAATCCTACAGTAAATCTGATATTTTGAAAAAATTCCCTGTATTGGCCTGAAAGGGTTAAATTGGCTCACTCTTTAGGCCTGTTTAACCGTTTGCTGTTTGTGAAATTACAGAATACGTAATAAACAGGTCCACTTTCACTCCAGCTCCAGTGTTGTAAGGCATGTTTGAGTCGAGGTTGTTATTATTCTACTTTCTTAACTCTGCTCAAAGTACCATTAATCGTTATTAACCCCCCACCACCAGCATCACCCAAGCAAGGACTCGGCTTCTCTGTGTTTCCCTTCCAGACAAAACACACTCCTCTCCTCTCTTCTCTCTCTCTTCTCTCTCCTTTTTTTTTTTAAGATAGCACATTCATTATTCACTATGAAAATCAGATTCTCATGCTGCCCCTTGAACGGTGCGGAATCCAGCCTGCATTTTTCCAGTTTGATGCGTATGAAATTCCTTTTTGAACAAATTCCAAAATAAAAGTTTGCCTCTAAAGAAATTAGCATAGCCATGCCATCAATAATATGGCAGTGTGTAAGGGGCTGATGGGCAGAGCAGTAGGGGTGAGCCTCTCCTCCATTCTCCATGCACCAGCAGCGCTCTCCGCTCCTTTTGAACTTGCTAGAGCAAAGTCGAGTGATTCTTTATCGGTGACAGGCCAGACAATGCGGCCGCGATGGGAAAGCACGTCAAAAAGGAAGTTGCCATATGGACTTAAATATGCAAATTTCGGACAATATAGGACAGGGGAGTTATGCTTCAGCCAAGAGGTCTACTAATCATGTGTACATACATATGTGTCTGTATATATATATATATATATATATATATATATATTAAAAATGAGTTTTACCAAATTGAAAAACTCTTTAATGCAATCAAGAGGAAGATGGATGATCACAAGCCATCAAACCAAACTGAACTAAAGTTGTCCAAAAGCAGTGTGTAAGACTGGTGGAGGAGAACATGATGCCAAGATGCATGAAAAAAAAAACAGTGATTAAAAACCACCAGGATTGTTCCACCAAAAATTGATTTCTGAACTCGTAAAACTTTATGAATATGAACTTGTTTTCTTTGCATTATTTGAGGTCTGAAAGTTCTGCATCTTTTTTGTTATTTTAGACATTTCTCATTTTCAGCAAATAAATGCTCTAAATGACAATATTTTTATTTGGAATTTGGGAGAAATGTTGTCTGTAGTTTATAGAATAAAACAACAAAAATGTTAATTTTGCTCAAATATATACCTCTCTCTCTCTCTCTCTCTCTCTCTCCCCCCCCCTCTCTCTCTCTCTCTCTATATATATATATATATATATCCTCTTAAGCTCCAAGCCTATTTTTACCATTTTCCGCCTGAAATTACATACTCACATTTGAAGGCTTATCACTCCAATATTAAATTATTTAGAGTCAATTCTATGAATTAATATTACTTAGAAGCCTTTACACAATTCATTTAAGGCATTTTAGTTATTCAATTGAACATGTAATGGCCAAAATATGGTAAAAACCAGGAAAATGTTTAGGCGCTTTTCAGATTTTCTATTTTTTTTTTTTTTTTTTTTCAGACACATAAAATGAACTATTTATATGGATGAAGGGTTTTGACAACTCTATATTTTACTATAATGTGTTTACAATCATCATATAAAATTTTAAACTGCTACCTATTACTGGTTAGAAGTTATAGTGATTTGAACCAGTAATGGTCTTTTCTTTCTCCAAAGGACTGGAACCTTTATAAGAATAAAAAATACCACTTTTATAACTCATTTTGCAGTAAACTCTGGGTTTTTGTGTGGTCTACTTATATACAAACAGAAATCCGCAGTGTCTCTTTAAGAGCGGTTGTTCTGCAGAGTGGAAAGTCTATTAGAGAAAGTATCTATGGCCAAGCATCTCTCTTCCTTAGCCTTTGAGCTGGCCGAGCTCGCCACCTGATTGGCTGAGAGACCTCATTCTCATACCGTCATGTCCAGTAGGCTCCGCCCTGTCTGGCTGTGGGCCAGAATCGGAGCAGCGTCGAATAAAATGCTTTTAATTCGGAATTAAAGTTTAGATTCTGTCTCACATTATTCCTCGCGCGGGGTGGATATAACTGTGGATTATAGGAGACTGGATTGATGGATTTTCTTGAGTCTGGGCTCTTTTTGAAGGTAAGAGAGTGGGGCACTCGCTGGTGGGTGTTGGGGGGGGGGGGTGGGGTGGGATGGGGGGAGTGACTGTAGGTAAATACAGGACCAAACCTGTGCATTCGATCAAATATGGACGTCCGATAAACGGAAATATGAAAATTATGATTTAATATTTTCATAACCAAGGCATATTTCGCCCTAAATGTTTATTTTCTGAAAGGAGATACAGCTAAATAGGCTATATAACTGAAAAGCAGAGATTCTAAGCTTTAAAATGGTATATTGGGTGTCTATACTGAACCTATAACTATTCATAAACACAGCCAGATATAAAATATCATATTTTTCTGGCCCGCCGGCGGGCCAGGGCGTGTTAAGAGGATATATATATACTAGTGCATTCCAAAAAAAATCGAATATCAATGAATCATTTTAACCCATTTTTTATCCATGTTTAGAATATTATATAATACCAATTGGTACTTTTAGCTGAAGGAAGTATGAATTGCTGCAAGATTTTTCGAGAAAACACTGCATTGAGTTTAGACTTTGGGTTTCATTTTCCAGCAGGAATCCATGAGGATACTTTTAAAGTTCCTGAAGTTCTATTTGTTTTTTTCTTAGTTTTCATAGTTTGGATGACTTAAGTATTAATCAACAATGCAGAACATTTTAAAATAACAGAAAAACAATGAATTTAGGGTGTGTCCAAACTTTTGACTGACGCTGCAAAACAATGTGAAAGTTGTGACGTTACTGATGATGTCAAAGGTTGGTTTCTAAAAGAGCCATCCCAAGATGACATAATGTATAGAGAATTATTGAACACGAAGGCTTATAGAAAAATCTTCATAGTCTTAATAGGTTTTTATTAACTTAATTTATAATTTAACTTAATGAGACAGAACTGTGGACATGCAAAAACAAAAAAATAAACTTTCCTACATTAAAGAAAACTGTAAAAAAATGTACAAAAAAAACTTTAAAGTAAAGTATTTCTCTATATATTTTCTCTATATTTGTAATAACGTTTTCATAAATAAAAAAAAATCACTTTATACAAATTAAAACACATTTAAACCACATTTGATTGGGAACCTATTTGTATTTATTTTTTTCATTCATTTGTTGATTCAGTTATTTACTTTCCTGTGGCGTGGTTGTAAACATCAGCCGTATTTGCATCCATTATGCACAGCTAATACCAGCCTTATGGATTTCAGATGAAAAGAAATAAAATAATGCAAACCTGTCACGTTGTCCCGTGTGTTGGGAATGCCAGCATTCGAGATTGATCATTTTGTCTCCGCAAATATCAACGTGTATCACTATCAGCATCAAAAGGTCGTCCATCCTGCTGCTCCATTCACCAGATACCTTCAGCAGCCTCCAACAGGTGCAGGGGGTGAGGGAGGTGAGGGGGAGGGGATGGTGTGTGGGATTCGCCATTACTTCACCTGTATCTTACAGGATTCATCACATCCTGGACATAGTCTCTTTAAACTATCACCAACAGGCAGAACAAACTAGAACAAACTGCCTTAAAAACAGATTTTATCCCCAAACCATCATGACCTTAAATTCACAATAATCACTGAAATCAACTGTGTAATTTTGGTTATCATTCATTGGTTAAATGTTTTTCTACAGCTGCAAGAAAAAGTATGTGAGCTCTTTGGGATTATACTTGGATTTCTTTATAAATTGGTCATTAAATGTGTTCTGATCTTCATCTAAGTCACAACAATAGACAAACACAGTCTGCTTAAACTAATACCACACAAAAAATATATTTGTTTACATGGTTTTATTGAACACAACATGTTAACTCTTGTGTGGTGTTCATATTTTTGTTACTCGTTTACTTTGTTACTTGTATTTAATTCAGCAAAATTAAGCAATTCTAAATTAAAATGCTTTACACATGCTCGCTTCACCTAAATTGCAAGCAATATAAACAGCTTACATGGTTAATATTTGCCCTTTACCTTTCTTATGTTACATTTCTTTCAAAAAGTGCTACTCTTTTTTTTTATTAGTTTTTTTTTTATAAAATGTAAAAGAAAATGAATTAAACTCAAGATATGAGTAGAAAATTTGTTTAGTTTCAAATTTACAAAATAAAGCAATGTTTATTAGCCCTTGGCCAAACATACTGTATGTAATATAAATGTGTGTGTGTGTGTGGGGCGGGGGGGGTGTACAGTGTGTGTTTATCGAAAATGTGTTTTGACATATGTTTTTTTTTTACAAAAAATGAGCCAATGCCAATGAGTTTGAGTTAGAAAAAATATTTTTTTAGTATCATTTGATGAAAAATGAAAACGGGTCCCACAGACCCGAACACCACACAAGGGTTAACATTCACAGTGAGGGGTAAGATCTAATTGGAGGCAGGAGGTGATATGTTGAGATGTGTTGGTTAAAGCTGCCTTGTGCTATAAAAAAAAAAAAACACACCAGTTTTGAGTTTGCTGTTCTTAAGAAGCATTGCTTGATGTAAATCATGCCCCTCAGCACAAAAGATCAAGCTCTCAGAAGACCAACGCTCAAGAATCGTTGACTCTACAAATGGAGAAAGTTCAGCACTGTTACTGGAGCTACTCTCCCCAGGCGTGGTAAAGTCCTGTAAAGATGATTGTAAGAGCACAGCACATGCAGAATGACGGAGGAAGCCACTACTGTCCAAAAAAACACATTTATGAACGTTTGAAGTTTGCAAAAGAGCACTTGGATGTTCCGCTACAGCACTACTGGCTAAATATACTGTGAATAGATGAAACCAAAATTAAAAATGCTTGGAAGGAACACACAATGTTATGTGTGGAGAAAAAAGGCAGAGCACACCATCTTCAAAACCTCATCCCAACTGTGAAACATGGTGGAGGGGGCATCATGGTTTGGGGCTGCTTTGTGGAAAGCAGGGTAATTCCCAAGTTAACCAAGACATTTTGCAGGAAAATATATTTATTATTATTATTATTATTATTATTATTATTATTATTATTATTTAGCAGAATTTGTGCCTTTTATGTCCCCAGCAAATTACATGTATGCATGTGCACACAAAATAACTTTAAAATACATTTTATTATCTCTCCTTTGTGTTTGTTTGCCTTTCCTCCTCAGTTTCTGTGTCATTCCCCACATCTTCCTGTGCATTCTTCCCGTGTCTCCACCTTAAGTGTTTTTACCTGTGTTTCATTCGTAGCTCCACCCCCTTATTACCTGCCCTCAGGTGTTCCTAGTTTCTTTTCCTGCCTTGTGTCTGTAATTATAGCCCTGCGTTTCCTGTTTCCTTTGTCAGTTCTGGTATGTATTTGCGTATAAGTGACTATAAGTGACTATAGTTAATATTATACTCAAGACACAAATAATTGGTAACACTTTCTATGAATGTCATCTCTATAAGACTCTATAAACATATTCATAACACATTATAATGCATTCATAAGGCATGAAAAACATGGCTATACATATTTATAAAACTCTATAATTCATCATAGCCATGTTTAATATGCATAATAAATTGTGATCAGAATGTATTAATAACTGTGTTTATAACATGTTATACATCAATACCAAGAAACTCAGTCCCAGCGTGTAGACCATCTGTATCATGACTAAAGCAGCTTCCAATTTATAAACACACCCTCAATAATCCTATAAATATATTTTAACCACTCATGTATTATGCTTGTCTTAAATATAATATTAGTTATAGTCAATTATAATGTATTATAACAGGTATTTGTGCGCTCTAAGTAAAGTGACATACTTTTTCATTGCAGGACTGGATTATTAAAGATAGATATACACTATTTTAACATGTATATCATAAGCATAGCTTATAATGTATTATAATCACAGGCCATAATGCTTATTAAACATGGCTATAGTGGGTTATGCATTTTTATAAATATTTATAGCCATGTTTATAATGCCTTATAATATATTATGAATGTAGTTATAGAGTCTAATAAAGATGACATTCATAGAAAGTGTTACCGAATAATTAATTCATTAATTCATGAGTGGTTAAATATATTTAGAGCATTAAACAGGGTGTGTTTATAAGTTTTAATTTTTTTTTTTCTTTGTAATTTTTTAGTCAAGCTGGGACTGAGTTTGTTTTTTAAGGATGCCATTTTTTTTGGTGTGTATGTATATATTCTGACAGTGCTGCTTATTAAACAAATATTAAAACAAATACATAAAACATATAAACCAAACACTACAATAAGCTTCATCTTTTGTCTCTTGTCTTTATGTTATGTATCTATTACAACAAAGCGCACTTCTCTGCTCTTTGACTGAGGCTTTAATGACCCTGCTGATTGGGCGGACGTCCCGCTGAGGGTCTAATAAAAGGGTCATGGTTGTCACGAAGTCTCAAAACTCTGTCAGGATGGGCTCATCTCTCCAACGCGTTTGGGACGCGTCCAAGGCGGCGAGCCTCAAAAACAGACGTGCCACTGTTCACTTCTGAAAGAAATGAAGATGCTATTACTTTAGACCTCTCCCTGCGTGCTTGGCACCCTGGATATAGCTATTTAGCATCATTTAGCATACGCCCCGACATTTCAACACAAATATGATCCAACAAAGCAACAAGTCCTTTTATACGCAGCCAAAGGAGGAGACCAGTCCATAAACCCCTGCATAGATGGATGAGTGTGTGTGTGTGTGTGTGTGTGTGTGTGTGTGTGTGTGTGTGTGTGTGAGTGTGTAAAAGAAATAATTAACTGCATAGACATTTTAGATTTTTAGGCTGAAACAACCCCTTCTCATTCAATGTGTTTTCTTTCATTTTATGATTTGTTTTCCATTGTAAATTTAATATTGAAGACTACTGTATAGATAGATAGATAGATAGATATATAGATAGATAGATCCCTACAAATATGTAGGACCAGGTTGGGACTTGAACCCGGAACCTGGACGGGACTAAAATTACCGGAGGACCACGGAGTTCAGAGAAAAACAGTAGATAATTCAGCTTGTAATTTTCTCAGAGGACATCTGAGAAAAACACACACATGTTCGGTCTGGACGGCAATAAAATCTCAGAGTATGAAACCCCCATAAAAGAGAAAAAAAGAAATATATATAAATATATAAAATTGCTATTTGTCCACTGTCACGCACCGTAATTACACTTTGGGTGCACATTAAAAACACAACAACGAGTGGAAATGGAGGAGCTACTGAACGCGATGTCATGTGACCAAGAAAGCATTGAAAAAACTCACTGGTCCTCCTGTTTTTTCAATTGCAGTCCGGATGCAGGAGTTTTATTACTAGTAGAGTGGAAGTATGAAAGTGTATCTTCATTTCAAAGTTAGTAAATGCAGTTATCATTTATTAAATTACTTTACAAAGTATCAATTGTCGCTCAATTGTTTTGTCATTGAGTTGGGTTTGCTACAGTCTGAATTTCTCGTCTGCATCACAAAATATGGCCTTAATGTAGCTGTGAAAGTAGGAGGATAATAATAAAGTATGCATAATTATTACAGTCTTTTATTACAGTATAGAACAGCATTGAACAGAAGTGCACCTAAATGGTGGTCATTATGTTAAGGCTTGATCTGTGTACATACAAACACACAAGAACGGTTTTCTTCTAATTGAAGAGAAAAAAAAAAAAACGAAAGAGCGAAAGACTGAATGAGTGAAAGAAAGAGAGAAAGAAAGAGAAAAAAAAATTCATTACTTTTTAAATTGAGTTTCTCTGCGTATAATCTGTTCCAGGTCTTTGATGAAGAAACGTTCTCGAAGTATCGCAGTGACGGAGTTAATGAGAAGGGAGTGAGCCCAGTTTCAAACAATCTGATTTTCTGAACCCTGTGTGACTCTAAACTTTTTAAAATTGCACTTAAAAATTGCATCAATTACCCTTTCAAGTGTGACACTCCTCCGCTAACTGGGAGCGCTAGCATAACAAACACACGCCGTAGCGTATTTATTCCATACACTTTCATCAGCGCCTGATCCATCGCTCTCTTATACATGGGCCTCCCAGTTAAAGCTATCTATCTGAATCCCAATTCTTCACTTTTTTCTCCTTTAACTGGGTTGATTATGTTGATCGAGGAGGGATACGGATGTTTGGCAAGTCCGAAAGCCTGGCGATGATTCAACAGAAATACTATAGAGGCAAATATTTAGAGCTGAGCTTCAGGTTTTCATCAGCTCGGTGTTGTGGTGATAACCAGAAGAGCTGGAGTCCATGATTGTGTTCCCAGTTCTCTACAGGCCACATCTGCACACTGTGTTGGACTCAGGCTGCATGAAGGGCTAGAGCCAAAAAACAAAAAAAATAAAAACTTAAAAATAAAAAAATACATTTAAAACGATTGACTAAACTCGGCAAGTCTTGACGTGTTAACCCTCCTGTTGAGTTAATTTGTCAGAAACAGCAATAGTGTTCCAGGGTCATGTTTAATAATCCAAAAGATGATCTGAAACCCCAAAAAATCCTTACAAGCAGTGTGAATATTGTTTTAATAACTCTATTACTAATTATTTTATCAATATTTAGTGCAGTGGTGTCCCTTACCTCTAAATGGTAATGGTTTATTTAGTATAATTCACTTGTTTTTCATACAAAAAAAATATACAAGTTCAAACTTTTTTAAATGTTTCACTACTTTTTATTACTTTCAAAAGACCAACATATAAAACAATAGTTTTATAACATAACATTGAAACATAAAATTGCAATTTAGCTCTAGTTTTAGTTTTCGCAGGGGGTGGTTGTTGCAAGTATGTAAGATGAACCATTTTTATATTATATGTTGATTACACTAATTAAGGCAATCAGAAGAAGTTTCGGTAACACTTTCTATTAATGTCATCTCTATAAGACTCTATAAACATACTCATAACACATTATAATGCATTCATAAGGCATTATAAACATGGCTATACATATTTATAAACATGTATAATTCATTATAGCCATGTTTATTATCCATCATGAACTATGATTATAATGCATTAATAACTGTGTTTATAACATGTTATACATCAATACCAAGAAACTCAGTCCCTGCTTGCAGACTTTATCAGGACTAAAAAAGCTTCCAACTTATAAACACACCCTCAATAATCCTATAAATATATTTTTAACCACTCATAAATTATTCTTGTCTTGAATATAATTTTAGTTATAGTCAATTATAATGTATTATAACAGGTCTTTGTGCGCTCTAAGTAAAGTGCCAGACATTTCATTGTAGGACTAGATTATTAATGATAGATATACTGTATACTATTTCAACATATATATTATAAGCACAGCTTATAATGTATTATGATCACAAGTCATAATGCGTAATAAACATGGCTATAAGGGTTTATGCATTTTTACAAACATTTATAGCTATGTTTATAATGCCTTATGAATGCATTATAATATGTTATGAATGTGGTTATAGAGTCTAATAAACATGATATTCATAGAAAGTGTTACCGATGTTTCATACTGAAAAAAATACTTTTATCTATTTTTCCTAGATCTTCAAACTTTAAAACGGGTCAAATTAACCCAGAACACAACAGGAGGGTTAAACATTTTGCTTTGGCACTGTTAAACTATGGGACAAAGCAAATAAATATATTATATCGTTGCTGTCCAATGAAAAACATGCATTTCCAAAATAGCAACTTTTTCTCTACAGGAGAGAGATAAAACTCTAAACTTTCAAAAGAAGTCAATATTAAAAGTTAATAAAAGTTAATTTCAGGTAATTTTGAAGAATTACTATTAATCCATTCATTAAGAAAGTTTGACACAGTCTAAGGGTCAGTTTGTGTGTTTAAATTATGTAGAAAACTAAGAATCGTAAAAAATGAAGATACTTGTTTTTCATTGGACAGCAACGATATAGAGTCCACATTTCTTTGTCCTACATAGTAAACGAATACTGAAGTCATCCAAATTATGAAAGAACACATTATGAATCATGTAGTAACTTAAAAGTGTTAAACAAACCAAAATACTCGAAATCACTTGCGTTTCCGAGGCTGGTAACTCTGATGAACTTATCTTTATCTTTCTCTTTGCTTTTTTTCTTTCCTTGGGCAGACCTAATTAGTGCCAGTTTCACCATTATAACAGTTTGGATGGTCTTTGCAGTAACTGCACTTGAGGATACTTTTAAAGCTCTTGAAATTCCTTATTTTTTTCCTAATTAGACCATTTATTAATTAGACCATTAATCAAATAGGACTATTCACTATATTTACCAACTCTACCTCGTGACTCTACCTCATAAAGCTGACAAGGAAAAATCTGTCATCTAGGAAAGAGGTGCTACTTTCAAGAATGTAAAATACAGAATAAAACTTATTCTAGTTTATTTAACACTTTTTGATTACTTAATAATTACATATGTTTTTCTTCAGAGTTTTGACGACTTTAATATCAATCTACAATACACCTACAAACACCTTTCTAAGATGTTAATTTGTGGTAAAAAACCAGGATGGAAACCAATAACAGGCATACTAGCACTAGAAGTCAATCACTTTCTATTTACCCCACTAGAGGGGCAACCAATTGACTATTTTTGCCACTCTACAGGGCAATTAAACTTCTCAAAAAATCCTTATTAAACTTCTCGAACTTCTTATTAAACTTCTCAAAAACCTTATTAAACTTCTCAAAAACCTTATTAAACTTCTCAATCTCCTTATTAAACTTCTTACAGTCCTTATTAAACTTCTCAAAAACCTTATTAAACTTCTCAATCTCCTTATTAAACTTCTTACGCTCCTTATTAAACTTCTCAAAAACCTTATTAAACTTCTCAAACTCCTTAATAAACTTCTCAAACTCCTTATTAAACTTCCGAAACTCCTTATTAAATGTCTCAAATTCCTTATTAAACTTCTCAAACTCCTTATAACACGTCTTAAACTGCTTATTAAACATCTGAAACGTCTTATTAAACTTCCAAAACTCCTTATTAAACGTCTCAAAATCGTTACTATCTTCTCAAACTCCTTAGTAAACTTCTCATAATCATTATTAAACTTCTTAAACATCTCCTTACATGTTTTAAACTCCTTAAGCTCCTTAAACTCCTTATTAAACTTCTCAAACTCCTAAAATCTCTAAAACCTCCTTAAAAAACCTTCTCAAACTCCTTATTAAACTTCTCAAACTCCTTATTAAACGTCTTAAACTCCTTATTAAACTTCTCAAAATCATTATTAAACTTCTCAAAATCATTATTAAACTTCTCAAAATCATTATTAAACTTCTCAAACTCCTTATTAAACGTCTTAAACTCCTTATTAAACTTCTCAAAATCTTTATTAAACTTCTCAAACTCCTTATTAAACGTCTTAAACTCCTTATTAAACTTCTCAAAATCATTATTAAACTTCTCAAAATCATTATTAAACTTCTCAAAATCATTATTAAACTTCTCAAACTCCTTATTAAACTTCTCAAACTCCTTATTAAACTTCTCAAACTCCTTATTAAACTTCTCAAAATGGTTATTAAACTTCTCAAAATCCTTATTAAACATCTAAAACTCCTTATTAAACTTCTCAAACTCCTTAATAAACGTCTCAAACTCCTTATTAATCTCTTAAAATCCTTATTAAACATCCGAAACTCCTTATTAAACGTATCAAAATCGTTACTATCTTCTCAAATTCTTTGGTAAACTTCTCAAACTCCTTAATAAACTTCTCGAAATTCTCAATAAACTTCTGAAAATCCTTATTAAACTTCTAAAACTCCTCAAACTTCTTAAACTTCAGCGTCTGTCCTTGATGAACTGAAGGAGGTGTATAATGTCTATGACTGATAACTGGACCAATGCTAATTTAAATCATCTGAATCAATGTCTGCCTTGGAGAGAAAACAAAATCACCTAAATGAAAACATCTGACTCAAATTGATTACTAACAATGTTCAGCATAAGGCATTTAATAATGATTACTGCATGCTTAAAATATCCAGGCCGTTTGCAAAGCCCATCACTCTTATATATCTTAGTAAAAGAAGCCACTGTGCGAGAGAGCATGTGCGTGAGTGTGTGTGTGTGTGTGTGTGTGTGTGTGTGTGCGAGAGTGTGTGTGACTGCAGAGCACAACAAGGGCAAGAGAAGCGAGCGAATAAACAAAAACAAACCAAGCACCACAATTAGCATGGGAAGACTTCTGCTGGCTAATCAGTGTCTCGTACGCTTCATTAGAACCTTGGCTTCTCAAGATCAGTCTTGGGACTGGAAATAAAAAAATAGGCACAGTTCAACTTTGACACAAGATTTTAACCCTTAAAACCCCAGAATTCCTCATATTTGTCCACCTCAAATAGCAGCAAGAGATGCTAAAGATGCTAAAGGATCATTAATAGAAAACTATAAAACTTACGGCCCTCAAAATTGAATGACTTTAAATTTTTACTTCCGTTTATTTGGACTATTACTCAAATAAATCAGAAATCATATTTCTCAGCTCTGGAAAATAAAGAGACCACTTAAAAATGATTAGTTTCTTTGATTTTACCTAATTCAAAACCTCTGGAATATAATCAAGATGAAGATGGATGATCACAAGCCATCAAACCACCAAACTGAACTGCTTGAATTTTTGCACCAGGAGTAAAGCAGCATAAAGTTATCCAAAAGCAGTGTGTAAGACTGGTGGAGGAGAAAATAATGCCAAGATGCCTGAAAACTGATTAAAACCAGGGTTATTCCATCAAATATTGATTTCTAAACTCTTAAAACTTGAGAAATATAAACTTGTTTTCTTTGCATTATTTGAGGTCTGAAAGCTCAAATTTCTAATTTTTTTTTAATGGAATTTGGGAGAAATGTTGTCTGTAGTTTATAGAATGTAGTTTTATTTTATTATTATTACAAAGATATTACAGATGCGCGGATGCAAGATGCAAGATATTATAGAAACATTTGTTAAAAAAAAGCTAAAATGAAAACTGTAATTAGGGTTTTAGTATAATAATCAAAGTTTTTTTGTGGCTTAATGAATTGTTTAAATTGAAAACCTCTTTCAAAATTGTAAATAGGTTCATCGCTATTAAACATTTCTCTGCAGTCACTTTTGTCACTTTTATGCAAATAAGATGTTTTTGACCACGCCATGTTTATTTAGCTTGTGCTAAATGGCGGAAAATTAACAAGCTAGTTCTTACCTCACTGTGATAGAAGCTTAAAACTTATTATTTGAAAGTTCTTTCATTTCCTTCATCTGCAGACTGGCTACAGACAGATCCCTCCTTCAGACAAAGTCTACTGGCGAATCCTGTTGTGTGACTGTCTGAGCTTTTAACTGAAGCTCGAGCTTTCCCTTATTATTGTGACGTCACAATAAGAGAGGAGCATCCAAACAGTTCATAGAAGCATAAATGATTCTGGCACCAAATTCTTTCAGCTGATTCATAGAAAACGAAAAGATGGATGGATTTTTTGGTGTTTGGAGTGTTTATGGTGATTTTTGCTTAATGTGTCCCCTTTATGGCTTGTTTTGCTATAATAAAATGATAAATAGAAACATAAGATTAATATTACGTTCACAGATTTTACATTAAGCTCAAGTCTTTTCTGACAAACCAATATTTTAATAGTTTGTATAAAATAGGATTCAATGTTTAATCCTTTTAAATATGCATTTAAGACTTTGCAAGCAAAATTAAAGCTTTTTTAATAGAATAAAACAACAGTGTTCGTTTTACTTAAGAATATATTTAAGACATTGTAATCAAAATTAAAGCTTACTTTTTAGATAATCCAAACATTTTAGATTTCAAAAATGACAATATTTCTATTGGTAATTTGTGAGAAATGTTGTCTGTAGTTTATAGAATAAAACAACAATGTTCATCTTACTCAAACGTACATTTAATACATTGCAAGCAAAATTGAGGCTTTTTTTAAATTGAGGATTTTATTCTTTACTTTTCATTCTTTTTAGACTGTGTACACTCTGTAAAAAAGCGAAAGGCACCGCACTCACTCACAAACAGCTCTCGCGCACCCCCCCGAGACCCAGATGCAGGCCTCATATCTGTCCATATTTCTGCAATAGTGAGCCATCATATTTTACTATTACCTATCAATTGGTTTCTAATCGCGGTAATGAGGCGTCTGCCGTTTGGTGACGGAGAGCTAACGGCCTCTGTGGGAGCATTAAGGAGCCTGGGTTATGCTGTGGGCCGTTAACTACCTACAGGCGCTTGCTAATGGCTCCAAATGACCTCCTCAGTGGCTATTAGCACATAATTAGAACCTTGCAGACCATCGATGACTTCCACTGGACATGCACACTTCTCAGCTCTGCCTCGCTCTCTGTTTAATGGTCGAACTACGCTTACACGCCGGACTGCGGCTGCCGCATTAAGTCGTCTGCGGCCGGCTGCGTCGCGTGCGCTGCGAATCCACGCGTTTAGCAGCCTTCACGCTGGGTTTACCTGCTCACAGACACAGCGTGAGACAATTCACTGCTGCAGCAGCAATTACATCAGCGACATGCAAAAAATGAGCCCTGCGTTATTTTACCCAGCTGTTATTTAACTCATTATATTAAAGAAATGTTTTCTTCAGAAGCTCAAAGTGTTAAAAAAACGTAATCGTTCTGTGTCAAATATATGTCAAAATACTCACTTCTCAGTCTATACAGTACAGAACCGACAGTTCAGCTCAGCTATAGATATATAGATTGTTTTAATCTACAGTAGGGCCTTATTCATTTAAACTGAAGTTATAAAGAGTGTTTCGGGCAGCCAATCAAAACACAGCTCATTTTGCTTGCACCCACCTCAAAAGCATAGACAGTGTGAAGTCAAAGTGTGGAGTCTAAGGAGTGTTTCACCTATACTCTCTTTCAGTACAGGAGAAATGTGAAAGGGACAATTTCTGGTAGCCAATCAGAACAGAGCTCATTTGCATAGATAGATAGATAGATAGATAGATAGATAGATAGATAGATAGATAGATAGATAGATAGATAGATAGATAGATAGATAGATAGATAGATAGATAGATAGATAGATAGTTTTAATCTACAGTAAGGCTCCATTCATTTACACTGAAGTTATAAGGAGTGTTTCAGCCTATACTGTGCTTCAGTGCAGGCTAAATTACTGGCAGCCAATCAGAACAGAGCTCATTTGCATGCACCCACCTTAATATCAAAGATACATAGCCGACAGAACAGAGCTCATTTATACGTATCAAACCCATAAAACATCATAATGTGACAAAATAAAAAAGAAGAAAAATGTGGGTTTCTAAAGGGTATAGTATGTGTTTACTTTATATTTGACACACACTGACAAACAGACAGATAGACAGACAGAGAGATAGAGCCTGTTCTGTCTTTCAGTAGAGGTTAAGAGCACAATAAATACCAGCCAATTAGAACAGAGCTAATTTTCCTGCGTCCACCTCAAAGGCATAGACAGATAGGTAGGTAGGAAGGTGTGTAGGTACAGTACGTTTAATCTACATGAAGGCCAGTAAGGAGTGTAAGGCATAGATAAGCGGGTAGGTTGGTAGGCAGATAGATAGATGTATATGGCGGCATACAGTAAACCAAAAGCAGTGTGTAAGACTCGTGGAGGAGAACATGATGCCAGGATGCATGAAAACTGTAATTAAAAAACAGGGTTATTCCACCAAATATTGATTTCTAAACTCTTAAAACTATATATATTTTTTTTTGCATTATTTGAGGTCTGAAAGCTCTGCATTTTTTTTTCATTTTTGTTATTTCAGCCATTTCTCATTTTCTGCAAATAAATGCTCTAAATGACAATATTTTTGTTTGGAATTTGGGAGAAATGTTGTCTGTAGTTTATAGAATAAAACAACAATGTTCATTTTACTCAAACATAAACCTATAAATAGCAAAATCAGAGAAACTCTGAAACAGCCAGTTAGAACAGGGGTTATTTACATGTACCCACCTTAAAGGCACAGGCTGTTTTATTCAAAATAATAAAAAAGTGGTCAGAATTTGGTTCTATATAAGCAAATTACGCTTGTTTCGATTGCGTAAACCCAAACAAACAGGTAAATATGACTCCAGAGCAGAAAAATGTGGGTCTTTTATATATAAATAAATGAAGGAAATGACACAGGACTTTCAGAGACTGAAGCAAACAGGCGTTACACAACAGCCAAAAAATATCCCTCCAGCCAGCCAACTGGTATCTGTCCCAACAATCAAGTGGCCTATCTGTTCCCGGCCGCTTTAAGCATTATGTCCTATTGTTGCGGATCAGGCAGCGCGTAAAGTGCAAGGCACGGCCACACCGCACAAGTGCCTCCGTCACACTAACCCCTGTGTACACTTTAGCAATGCTCTCCAGTTACGCTGAACAAAGGCCTGCTTTAGTAGGTTAATGTCAGCTCAGGAGCTGCCACCAGAACAATGCCTGGAGCCCAAATCAAAAGAGGAATGATCCGTTGTGTTTATTCTTTGTTGATTTTTTATTGTTATTTTGTTTTACGTACTTTTTTCGGGCCAAGAGAATGCAACACAGTAGGCCCTACATCGGTCCAACAGCGAGGACTTCTCTCTCCTCACCTTACAGTTATGTATGTTATCTGCGAAATACTGCCGAGAAACTTCGGCAAACCGTGACCTTGTGGCAGAAGTATGAAACGACGAACACAAAAGTGCACTCAGGAATCTTTCTAGGCCATCACCCATCCTTGGACAATGGAATTTATGAAGAAAAAAAAAAAAACATAAGAAAAGAGCATATTGTTGGACGGGAGGAGAGGAAGGAGAGAACAGAGAGCATGGCTGAACATTTCTTTTCCTTTTTTTTCCACTCTTCCGCCTTCTAAATGACGAATGACAGAGAATTTATCCATTTCATGGAGAGAAAAGAGGAAAAAAAGGGACGTAAAAAATTAAATTACACACGAACATGAACGCACATGAATCAGTGATCAGACACAGAAGCAGCTGAAAAGTAAGAAGAAGAAGACACTGAATTTTTGGAAAAGACAACTACTACAATTTGACATACTTGACAATGTCTTCCATGTCACGGAAGAAATATTATAGTTTAGAAATGTTTGATGTTTAACTTTTTGACTTTTTAACAAATGGTGATCCAGTGTACTATAAGCTCCTGTCAATGTGAAACGAGGAGTGCTGGTTCAAATCCTGTAAGTGCTTTAGCATCAGCAGCCGGAGTCAGAGAGAGAGAGCACAATCGGCTATGCTCTCCTTGGGTGGATACAGCAGGTGGCGCTCTCTTCCTTCATCACTCTTAGAGTGATGTTGATCAGTACAGGTGTCTGTTAGCTGATAGGTGTATCAGAACTGGGGATCTGATGCTTTCCTCCAAGCGTTGCCATTGGCAACGGCAAGTTGGCTACCTAGTGATGCAGCATCAGCATCATTATCTGAACTTTCTACTGTATTACATTTTAAAAATTAGCCTCGTTACTCCTATTTAGTCTTAGCTTGTTTTAAATAAATATATAAACTCTATCCAGATAAATCTCTACATCCAGATGAATCAGAGTGAATCTGATTGTGATTGGACTTAGAGAAATATAAACATATACCATTCCGACACACTATTGGTTTATACTGTGATCCATCACACCTGCATACCATGTCTCAACTAAGCTTCTTTAATATATTTAATATCTCCATATTCTACTAAAATACATACATTTTTATATATAGGCATATATGCAGCTGAAACACTTGAGAGCCTAGTGCAAAATTCCCAATTTATCAACATTAACATTAATTTACTATAACATTATAGTCATTATGGCTTTTAGAAAAATGTGTTTTTTTAAAGGGGTCACATCCAATAAAAAGCACCCTAAGATCAGGAAAGGGATGCAGGACCGGGCCTCAAACCGGCTCTGGTAAAGTTAAGCTGAGGGTCAGATATGAAAGGCGCTCCCTAGAGGCCGGAGGTGGGACTGCAGTGGGCGGAGCCGAGTCGAGCTGAGCCGGGTTGAGCTAATCAGAAGTGATGACGGCCAGAAGAGCCCCAGCATGAAGCTCTGAGCAGAGGTCACTCACTCTGAGGTCACCATCATTTCCTGAAGCTCGGGACGGCCAGCATAAAGATGCTGCTTTCTGGACCCGTTATCTGTGTCACTGGCCACCATAACACCAACCATCTCTCCCTCTCTCTCCCTCTCTCTCTATTTATCTCTCTCTCTCTCTCTCAATCTCTCTATTTCTATCTGACTACCTCTCTCTCAATTCAACTCAGTTCAATTCAACTTGGCTTTATTAGCATGACTGTTTTTGAAAACAATGTTGTCAAAGCACATAAATGTCAAAAAATCTCTCTCTTTCTATCTCTCTCTCTCTCGTTCTCACTTTTTCATATCTTTCTCTATTTCCACCTCCACTCTATTTCTTTATTTACCCATCTGAATTCCTACCCCCTCTCTCTCTTTCTCTCTCATTCTCACTTTTCCGTCTCTCTCTGTTTCTACCCCTCTATTTCTTTCTTTATTTCCCCCTTTGAATTCCCCCCCTCTCTCTCTCTCTGTCTTTCTATTTCTCTCTCACTCTCTCTCTCTCTTCATTTCCCTTCAGTTTTACCTCTCTATATTTCTACTATTCTCTCTCTTTCTATCCCCCCTCTATCATCCAATCCCTTTCTCTCTCCCTCTCTTGCTCATTTTTACTTTTTCGTCTATCTCTCTAGTCTTTATTTCCCCCTCTGACTTGCTGTCCCTTTCTCTCTTTCTCTTCATCCCTCTCTCTCTCTCTCACTCTTTCATCTTTTATATACATCATTCTCTTTTTTCTTTCTTTTACCTCTCTCTTTATTTGTTTCTCTTACTCTCCCCTCTTTCTTTATATTACTCTTTCTCTCCCTGTCTTTCTCTATTTCTGCCCCTCCTCTGTCTTCCAATCCCTTCCTCTCTTGCTGTCTCTCTCTCTTTCTTTCTATCCCTCTGTCTCTATATCCCTCTTACCCTCTGTCTACCTCTCTCCCTCATCTTTTTCTATCACTCCTCTGTTTTACTTCACTCTTTACCTGTCTACTCTTCTATATTTTTTTCTTTCTCTCTTTCTATTACCTCTGTCTTACAATCTCTCTCTCTCTGTTTCTATCTCTACCTCTCTCTAGTTCTCTCTCTCTTTATTTCCTTTCCTTTCATGTCCTGATTTCCTATCCCTTTCTCTATTTCTCTATCTCTTCATTTATCTCTAAATCTCTATCTCTCTTTATCTTTCTATTCCTCTATGTTTCCCTTTTCTTTCCTCTCACTCTCCCAATCCCTCTACTCCCTCTCTTTTTATGTCCCTTTTCTCTCCATATCTTTCTCTCTTTCTATCCCCCCTCTTTCTTCCAATACCTTTTTCCCTCTGTCTTTCTCATTCTCTCTCTCTCTCTCTCTCTCTCTCTCTCTCTCTCTCTCTCTTCATATCCCTCAGTTTTACCTCTCTATATTTCTACTACTCTCTCTCTCTCTCTTTCTATCCCCTCGTCATCCAATCCCTTTCTCTCTCGCTATCTTGCTCATTTTTACTTTTTCTTCTATCTCTCTAGTCTTTATTTCCCTCTCTAAATTTCTATCCCTTTCTCTCTTTCTTTATCTCTTCATCCCTCTCTATCTCTATCTTTCACTTATTCCTCTTTTATATTCATATTTCTTTATTTGTTCTCTTCTTACATCTCTTTATCTTTCTATTCTATATTTATACTTTTTCTTGCCTCTTTCTCTCCTAATTCCTATCCCTCAACCCCCTTCTTTCTCTCTCTCTCTCTCTCTCTCTCTCTCTCTCTCTCTCTGTGAGACACACACACAGCATTCTTCCCTGAATTAATTTGTTTTCATTTGCAGTATGTCAGCAGAAGATATGTACTTGTTCTTACTTGCTGTGCAGAGGGATCTCTCGGGCGAGAGTCTGTTTCTGCCTCTTAATCGTTAAATCTGTGTGTGTGTGTGTGAGTGTGTGTGTGTGTGTACTTGTTTTTTTTTTTTCGTTACAGTACGATAGCAAGACAGATAACAGTAAACTACATAAACAGTCTGCTGCATCCTCTTCATCTCCGCTGCCCGCTGAAGCTCCGCCCGCCACTGCCGTTCTAAAAACATTCCCCCAGCGTTTGTCCTGCATTGTCCAAACGTTTCCAGCCAAAGTCGCAACAATGTCACGCCAACACGGTGCCAAGGCATGGGGATGGTGACCGTGGCGGGCCCCAATTATCTCCGGGACAACACCACTGTCCAAAAATAGACACTCTCTCTCTCTCTCTCTCTCTCTCTCTCTCTTTTTACATTTTTTTTTTTGGGTTTCGGATGCCGGCCGTCCCAAAAAATCCAAACATGGGAATCACTATGCACTGCAATAATTCAGTAATTTTCAGTACTTTTCAGTTCTGTCTAAACAAAAATAATAGCTGGTTCTTTATAGCAACAAGTTTTGATTGAAATCACTATACAATATATACAATATATAGCACCTTTATGTGGCCATCCAAAAATCCATATATGGGCCTCATCACCAAAATAGCTGGTTATTGATAGTGCTGGACTTGATAGTGCCATTGTGCAAACAGGTTGCAATGCCAGCGTACCATGAGAAAACATTCACTCAATTTTACAACAGTTGTTTGGATGAAACTATGTATTTTTACATATATAGCACCTTTAAATTAAATGCATAATACGGTTTTGTTTGAAACCGTAATGTTGTGGAAAGACAAATGTCAAATCAGCATTATACAGTAAATGTGTCTCAGATCACATCCTGAAGTGGTTTGAGGAAATATCGGAAATATCGTATTTACGAGATGTGAGCACATGAACAAACTCGTATTTAACAGTGGGAAACTTAGATTTTTAGATAAGCAACAAGTTTCCCAGTTGGGGGCGTGTCAGTAAATTGTAAACTGCTTACACTTCTGTTTTTGCTACACCATTTAAACACTTGCAGGTTGTTATAAGCTAACTAATAAAATCACTAGCAATTCATGAAAAAAGGTCTAGCCTGATTCACGGTTCTAATGAAATAAAAACACCACTCCCCTAATGCGTGTTTTATTCGCTTTGTTCTCTTGGAGTAAATAAAATAAATAAACCTCCTCTTCTTTATGATAAACAAAAGGATTTTGCTAATGGCATCTATTTCCACCCAATCAAAAAACATCTAAACACATCTTAAGTCGTAATTACGACCTCCAAACTCATAAGTAGGAATTTCTGAGGAGGACTTGAAGGCAGCATTTGTCTCAGTCCAAACTAAATATAGCAAATATAGCAAACCATTTAGAAATATTCATTCAATTTTAACAAAAGAGTTTTGAACAGAAATCATATATAGCATATTTAAATGTATTGTAAAATCAGTGTAAAATCAGCATTTTAAATTTGTCTCTGAGAAGTTTCAGCAGGTTTTTGATCATACCAGACTTTGTCCCAGACCATACTGCAAATCTTGTAAATTATTTAGAAACATTCACTTAATTGTATACAAAGAGTTTTGGATGAAAATCTTGTATCATCCACTACAATAATTAAATAATTTAGCTACTTTGATTTGCACTTTTAAACGTCTTAGTTTGGTCCAAACCAGAATAGAAGGTTTTTGAGATTACAAGACATTGTTCCTTTGTGCAAACAGACCACAAAGTTAGCAAACTGAGTGGAAAATTTGCATAATTTTATAAAAAAAAAAATTTTGGACTGAAATCCTATATAGCACCTTTAAATTAAAGGTGTTTTAAATTAAATGTGTCTTAAACTAGTTCTTAAGTGCACCCAGTCACTGCAGTGCTAATAAACTGTTGAGTGAAACCAAATCTAAGGGTGCTTTCACACCTGCCTCGTTTGGTCCGGACTTTATTTAGTTTGGTCCGAACCAAAGTAGCAGGTGTGAAAGGGGCCACGAACCACGGTCCGGACCAAACGACCAGATTTTGGTCCGACCAAGAGAGGTGGTCTCGGTCCGGATCTTCTAATCCATGGTCCGGTTCGCCTGGAGTGTGAAAGTGCTTTTCTGTATGGTTCGAAGTTTCGGACCAATTACAGAAAGCTGAGCAGGCGGTGGTATAAAAAACACAATAGCAGCAGCACCACTATGGAGACCAAATAAATCTGTTCATTCATTTTATCCTGATCCTGGAAAGGGCTTTTTCCACAGAATGAACCACCTGCTGAATTATCAACACGGCAACGTCAGACGCATGTCCTTCTAAAACCAATCAGCGTCAAGTTAAGGAAAACACATCGATAAGTAAGTGATGATGAAAGGATGTAGGAGTATCACACAAAGGTCACAAAATAGATGTACCAAATATATACAATGCAGCAAACACATGAACCTTGGTACGGACCACGGTCCGGACTTTCAAAAAGGTGTAAAAAGCACCCTAACTGTGCTGAAAGTAAACAGGACAATGTAATGTCCAGACTTTTTAAGGTGTGAAAATCCCTTTTCAGCGAAATGCTAAAAAAAGGCAAATGCTAAAAGCTAAAGCCTCGCTCACTCTGCGGCTAACTACCTTTTCCCCAAGTCAAGGGAAGAGTCCTCGGAAATTGCCTCACCCCGCCATCAATTTCTCGCCGGGCGACCAAAACCGCTGGACGCACTTAATCAGCTAAAGGGCACGCCTCCTAAACGCCATTCTTTTGTGATGGCATTAGCACAGAAGTAAGATTTACAGATCACTTAATGTGCCAGAGTCTTCTGCATAAAAGTATATACAAAGGTTAATATTGCAATAATACCTTCCTGGAGGGCATTGTAATCATTATCTCTGCAGAGATATCAATTAGAAGCACTTTACGGCAGGTAATGACGGAGATTCCGGTACAAAATGACATTATTATTATTATCATCATCCATAATTTCAGACTGGATATACAAGGCAAAAAAAGAGAGAGTGGCATAAGTTCAGCTAGAGGTAGAGTTGGGGGAAAAAAAAAAAGTCTGATGGTGGACATTTATCTCAGTTTTATGTGGTCAAGCTGCGAGACTAACAAGCTATTCAAGCTATTCAAGCTCTTCTTTCCCCTCTGGCTTAGAGAACGAGGGACAGTCCGGCCCACTGCTTCCAGTAGTTCCTGGACCACCACCACCATCATTCCCATCATTCCCTTCATTCCCAGCTCTGCAGTGATTAGCACTGATTAGTAGTGTGTTTTGTGCTAAAGGTACAAGTGAACTAGTTACAGTGCAGCAGTGCTGTTGGAGTTCTTAAACGCTGTATTAAAGGCAAACTCCGATGTAAAATGGACTTTTGTTGTAGTAAAACATGATACAAAGTACTTACCTTCGATAAATAGCACACCTCCGTTCTCCCACAGTGTTCAGAGATCTAGAAATTTTAACAGTTTGTCCAAACACCCTTCAGACTGGGTGACACGTGGCATAATTTTTCCACCGTTATCCAGCAGCTCAAAGTAGCTCCACACCTCCTTACTAGAATCCAAAGAGCTCTGACATTTAAAACGAGCCGTTAATAACTTAAAAAGTGCACAAGAAGCTTATTAAAAAACACTGTATTCAGTGTTCACGCTCTCCGAGCTTCTGATTGCTCTCACCTGGCCTGTGTTTGTATAAATACCCCTCTGTTTCCTTAGCTGCTTTGGATTAAAATTATTTATAGTACTTTTAAATTGGAAAGAAACGGTTATGTAAGACCACCCCCTAAAAGTGCTTTGTAATGTGTCTCAGACCACCTCCTCAAGTGATTGCGTCTCAGACAACCTGCTATATTATTATTCAAGAATTTCCCCTCGGGGATCAATAAAGTATCTATCTATCTATCTATATTAATTTGACCTATTGGATCTGTATCTGTTCTATATCTGTCTCAGTCACCTCCTGAAGTTTCTTTTTACTTAATACGTCTAATACCATCTAAATCGAATTAAGTACTGTGAGTGACTGGATTTGTATATGTTTTAAGTCTGTCTCAGACCATCTTTTCTTTTAGCGGTAAATCTCCAGTCTTCAAAATGTTGTGTAGTAATAGAGTAGGCTTGATATCTGTCTGGGAAACTGGCCCATAGTGTACAACAGTATTTGGCACATTCAGTGAGCTAAGAGTGAAATTTATAGACTGAGGTAAAGATGTAAAAATGAGGTAAATGTTGCAGTATGAGGGTTTTGAGAAAGGAGCTTTTATTCCTGCTGGTGAGCAAATGTTTCACAGCTTTGGCAGTGGTGTTTATCCAGAACCAACCCATCCAGGTATCTCGGAAAGGTCTCTGTTTTAAGTGTGTCTCAAACCACCTCCTGAAGTTATTTGACCTATTGGATGTGTATCTGTTTTAAATATGTCTTAAACCACCTCCTGAAGTTTTAGTTTTAAATGCACATGTCTCATTCCATCTAAATCGAATTAGGTAAGTACTGTTTTAAGTCTGTCTTTTCTTTTAATGGTTAATTGTCAATCTTTAAAAGGCTGATTAGGAATATACTTGGCTTAATTCTGTGGCACATTCAGTGAGCTGAGAGTGAAAGATTGACTGAGGTAAATATGAGGCAAATGTTGCATTATGAGGATTTTGAAATCCACTGGTCAGCAAATGTTTTACAGCTTTGGCAGTGGTGGTTATCTAGAACTAACCCGTCTAGCTATCTTAATCTAATTAAGAACTATTTTACAGTAAGTCTGTCTCAGACCATCTTTTCTTTTAATGGTAGATCTCCAGTCTTCAAAATGATGTGTAGTAATAGAGTAGTCTTGATATCTGTCTGGGAAACTGGCCCATAGTGTACAACACTATTTGGCACATTCAGTAAGCTGAAAGTGAAAGATTGACTGAGGTAAAGATGAGGTAAATGTTTCAGTATGGAGCTTTTATTCCCGCTGGTCAGCAAATGTTTTACAGCTTTGGCAGTGGTGTTTATCTAGAACCAACCCGTCCAGCTATCTTAATCTAACTAAGTACTATTTTACAGTAAGTCTGTCTCAGACCATATTTTCTTTTAGTGGTAAATCTCCAATCTTCAAAATACTGTGTAGTAATAGAGTAGGTATAATTGGTGTCTGGAAAATTGGCCCATAGTGTACAACATTAATTGAGCTGAGAGTAAAAGATTGTCTGAGGTAAAGATGAGGTATATGTTGCAGTATGGAGCAGAAAATGATTTACAGCTTTGGCAGTGGTGTTTATCTAGAACCAACCCGTCCAGCTCTCTCTCTGAAAGTTGCTACCTCAGAAGAAGTTGGGCGTGTGACCTTTGAGCTGGGCTAGGAACGTTAATAATGAGGATTTGTTGTGTTACTGACCCTCTTATCAACAATATGAATAATTCACCGCTGGGCTGGTGCTTGTCCAAAAAGCAGATGAGGAAGCAGCACCCAAGCTTCTGACTTTTGATTTAGCTCGTTCATATTTAATAAGGGAATAGAGCGCTAGGAGGCTCCTTTTTTTAGAGAGATTTAATTGGGCGCCAGTGACATCCATCACGCGGTTGTCATGGCCATGACCTTTCGTTTGGGGCTATTCATAATAAGAGAGTTATGAGCTGGCTTCTCATATTTCCAACCAGCCCGCCCCGCCATTTTGTTATGGATGCTGTAGCATTTGCAACTCTTATCTCACAGAGGTTACCAAGCTGCGTTTCACAGCAACACATGGAGCCACGGCGCTTCTTTCTGTGAAGATTTAAACCAGGTAGACAGGAGGTGAACATGTGAAACAGGTATTCTAATATTTCTAAGTTATTCTAAAATGATTGGCTATAAAACGCCCATTATTTCAAGAACAACCTTTGGGGTAATTCCATCAAAGGACGACCTCTCACCTAAATAATACAGTATATATTATTCTTTATTCCCAAATGAAAAAAAAAAGGTTGATTGATTGATTGATTGACATTTTAATCAGATTATAAAATAAAATAGAATAAGCCTAAATTAAGCTTAAAGGTGATCTGTACATGATTTTAGACAAGAACTACTGATATATGTGCTCTGCTCCTCAATATACAGTATATGTTTGTATATATATGTTTGTCCTTTAGATCTTTAAGTTTCATTTAATATAACCATTATGTTTCCTGTTTTAAACTGAATTTTGTTCCATTTGTACTTTTAAGCTTAAAAGTTCCATATATGATTATAGAGAATGACTGCTAATTATATATTATTATATATTTATTCCAACATCAAATGAAACACACCTCTTTCTTAAGTGTCTTTTATTTTAAATTATTCTACTTTAGATCATTTTTTCATTTAATAAAATCTTTATGTTTGCTGTTTTAAACTAAATTTTTGTTTTACTTTTGTGTTTCTATTTGTACTTTTAAGCTTAAAAGTTCCATATATGATTATGATGTTTTTTTTTTTTCCAACAGCAAAACAAACACACCTCTTTCATTAGTGTCTTTTATTTTAGACAGTTCTACATAAGATATTTTGTTTCATTTAATAAAATCTTCATGTTTACTGTTTTAAACTAAATTTTTGTTTTACTTTTTTGTTTCTTTTTGTACTTTTAAGCCTAAAGGTTCCATATATGATTATGATGCTCTTTTTCCAACAGCAAAACAAACACAGCCCTTTCTTTAGTATCTTTTATTTTAGATCATTCTACTTTTAGATCATTTTTGTTCATTAAATATAATCATGTTTGCTGTTTTAAACTCAATTTTTGTTTTACTTTTTTGTTTCCATTTGTACTTTTAAGCTTAAAATTTCCATATATGATTATAAAGAATGACTACTAATTATCTGTTTTCCAACAGCAAAACAAACACACCTCTTTCTTTAGTGTCTTTTATTTTTAGATAATTCTACTGAAGATCATTTTTGATTATATATATATATATATATATATATATATATATATATATATATATATATATATATATATATATATGATTATAGAGAATGACTACTATTTGTTTTCCAACAGCAAAAGAAACACACCCCTTTCTTTAGTATCTTTTATTTTAGATCATTTTACTTTAGATAATTTTTTGTTCATTTAATATAATCATGTTTGCTGTTTTAAACTCAATTTTTGTTTTACTTTTTTGTTTCTATTTGTACTTTTAAGCTTAAAGGTTCCATATATGATTATGATGTTTTTTTTTTTTTTTCCAACAGCAAAACAAACACACCTCTTTCTTTATTGTCTTCTATTTTAGATCATTCTACTTTAGGTTTTTGTTTCATTTGATACAATCTTCATGTTTGCTGTTCATAACCTTAATTTTAGTTTTACTTTTTTATTTGCATTTGTACTTTTAAGCTTAAAGGTTCCACATATGATTATGATGGTTTTTTTTTCAACAGCAAAACAAACACATCTCTTTCTTTAGTGTCTTCTATTTTAGATCATTCTACTTAAGATCATTTTTTCATATAGTATAATCATTTTTGCTGTTTTAAACTCAATTTTAGTTTTACTTTTTTGTTTCTATTTGTACTTTTAAGCTTAAAAGTTCCATATATGATTATGATGTTTTTTTTTTCCAACAGCAAAACAAACACACCTCTTTCATTAGTGTCTTCTATTTCAGATCATTCTACTGAAGATCCTTTTTTCATTTAATATAATCATGTTTGCTGTTTTAAACTCAATTTTTGTTTTACTTTTGTGTTTCTATTTGTACTTTTAAGCTTAAAAATTCCATATATGATTATAAAGAATGACTACTAATGATCTGTTTTCCAACAGCAAAACAAACACACCTCTTTCTTTAGTGTCTTTCTTTTTTTTAGAGAAGAACCTCCAGGGCTTTTAGACCTCCACAGATGTCCTAAGTAGTAGTTTGGTCTGTTATTCTTTTGGCTCAAAAAGTGCAAAATGTATGTAGTAATTCTCTTAATTGATTTAAAGGGAACAACAATTGGTTAAGATAGGATTGGACAGCTGACTGTTGACTGTTGTCAGGGTTTTAATCAGTCAGTGGCGCCGCCAATATAGAAACACACCAGAAATTTACTTGAACACATATATTCCTTTATTCACTTCAATGCTGTTTTAAAAGCGTGGGCACAAGGCATGAAAACAGACTGTTGACAGGGTGTAAGATAGCAATGAGCATCTTATCCTTACACACCTTGTGCAGGGTGTACAATAGACCCCAAAGTTCTAATAGAAGTTTTTTTTCTGTTCATCCAAGCTAATAAACATCTTTTTAAACTATATATAACTTGCACTAAAAAGCGATTTAACAATAAAAGCAGACTCATGTATCTTAAGGCGAAACTTAGCGCTGTACGTGACCTTTAGCATCACCTCATGTGACCCTCTGCTGACACTAATTATGGCTTCTGCAGCGGTGCGGCGGCGGGACAGCAGAACACCATGTTTCATATCACCAGTCAAGCCTCTAAGCAGCGAGAAATCCAACAAGCAAGCAAAGGTAACGAGGGAAAACTCCAGGGTAATGAGGAATGATGGGCTGAAAAGAGAAGAGAGGCCGTCCCAGCGGAGCCCCGGCGTTTAAACCAGCCTCGCAGCTTTTAAGCTTCTCTTCTTCTTCTTATTTTCCTGAATCTGAGGAACAGAATGGCAGCAGAGAAGGAGGTGGAGAAAAAAGTCATCCACACAGGTTAATTTCATCAACTCAAGCCTGCGGACCCTGGGGAGGAGCGCCGGAGCCAAAGGAAGCCCCTGGGGGGGCACACTCTACGGCTCCTGTGAAGTAATGTGAGTGCTGAGACAAGCGCGAGAGCGATAGAGGCAGAGAGAGAGAGGCTAAACGAAAGAGAGAGAGAGAGAGAGGGAGAGAGATCAAATACAGGTGAGTCTGAGCAGCAGATGGCCTATGCGACCTTCGAAACACATGCACTTAGCAAGAAGACGTATCACTGAAAGCCTATTCTCTTTCATTTTTGTTGCAATATATAACAATTCTTAAAGCAAAAATATACAGACTATTCTCTAATCTGTCTATTTTGAATTAACACATTTATTACCCTAATCAACACTTTATAATATGAATATTAGGCAACAGTACATTGTTAAATACAGGTGCATCTCAAAATATGAAACTTATATATTATATAAATGTATTACACACAGAGTGATCTATTTTAAGAGTTTATTTATTACTTATTTATTGTTGGTGATTATGGCTTACAGCCAATGATAAACCCAAAAATCATTGTTAGAGACACTGAAAATTTGAATATAATATAAGATTCAAGATTCAAAGAGTTTATTGTCATATGTACAGTACAGAAACGGGTTTCAGTGTACAATGAAATTCTTTCTTTGCTCTTCGCCAAGAATGCCAAATAGAAGATACAAAAAGTGCAAAAAAATACAATAAGGTTATAAATATTAAACTAATTGTCAAAGACATAAAAAAAAAATAAAAGTTACTTAAGCAAAGAAATGTATAAAAAAAGTGCAAGTGCCAAATAATGCAGTTATGGACATTAACTATATATATTAAAAAAAGATTAACAGTAAAGTGATGGCTGCAATGTAAACATGTTGAAGTAAAGTGCAGGGTTATTTCTGAGTTGTGTTCAAGAGTCTGATCGCAGGGTTATACCTGAGGTGTGTTTAGAGTCTGAAGGCAGGGTCATTCCTTAGGTGTGTTATAAGACCAATTGGTACTTTTAGCAGTGTGGGCAGTGTGCCAAGTCCTGCTGGAAAATGAAATCCACATCTCTATAAAGGTTGTTTTCAGCAGAGGGAATCATGAAGTGCTGTAAGATTTTGTGGGAAAACAAAACTGCCCTGACTTTAGACTTGATAATAAAACACAGTGGATCAACACCAGCAGATGACAGATATGTCTCTCCAGACCATCACTGATTGGTGGAAACTTCACACTAGACCTCGAGCAGTTTGGACTGTGTGTCTCTCCACTCTTCCTCCAGACTCTGCTCCCTTGATTTCCTTTAAATGAAATGTAAAATTTATTGATGATCAGTGATGGTTTGTTTGGAGAGACATGTCTGTCATCTGCTGGTGTTGATCCACTGTGTTTTCCCACAAAATCTGACAGAATTGCTTCATGCTTCATGGAGATGCAGATTTAATTTTCCAGCAGGACATGGCAAGGCCTGTAGATACAGGCCCTTCCTTGACCAAACTCTTAACTAATTAATAGTGTTGCCAGTGATTCTGTAAGATAAACCAAAATTTTAAGGATAACACTTTTCCATATCATACCATACTGTATTAACTTACTTAATTATTTGTTTATTTATTTATCTATTGTTTAATATAATGTTTGATGGCATAAAAAATATGTACATGTACATTCTTATTGTAAACTTACAAAAAACGTTTTTTTTTATTAGTTTATTCGTTGCCTTTGTGCAGTTAGACACAAGAAAACTTTTGCTAGATCTCCTCCTAATTTTGGGGGCTTCCTTGCTTTAAAAATGCCCTGATTTAAATGATTAGCTTTTTATCAAGAGTCAATCTCAAGCTTCCAAAAAATATAAATGATTTTGAAAAATAGAAGTCACGCCATATTGGGTTAAAAACTCAAGCAAGACAAATCCAGCAAAGACTGCGCATATGGTGTTTATGGTGTTATCCACTACACCACACCAACCACCTTGGTGCAAGGAAGCTTCTATCTCCCCCTAATTTGGATGTTTCAGGTGCTTTCATGCTCTAAACATCTTGATTTAAATGATCATTTTGCTATTAAAAGCCAAAATTGTTATTTTCCTCTATAAAAATATAATTCACGTCATATTGGGTTAAAAACTCGAGCGAGACAAATGCAACAAATACCCCTCAGCCGTAGACTGCTCATCTGGTGTTTATGGTGTTATCCACTGCACCACACCAACCACCTTGGTGGAGGAAAGCTTCTATGTCCTCCTAATTTAGATGTTTCAGGCTCTTTCTTGCTCTAAATACCTTGATTTAAATGATTATCTTGCTTTTTTGTCATTGGTTACTTTCTTTTTTGTTTAATGTTTTTTTGGTTTCAAAGTAATTGTAATATACATGAAAATAGCACATTAATCAATCTGAACAAACAAGCAAAAACATTTGTTGGTAGCACAGCAAAGATAATGAGTACAAGTGTTATAAGCACTAAAATATTCTGCAAAATAAATTAGCTTGCTTTTAAAAGTCAAAATATCAAGGTTTCAAAAATATTAATTATTATTTTTCTCCAGAAAAATAGAATTCACCCCATATTGGGATAAAAACCAAAGTAAGTCAAATGCAACAAATACCCCTCAGCCATAGACTGCTCATATGGTGTTTATGGTGTTATCCACTACACCACACCAAGGTGGAATGAGGCTTCCACCTTCCACCTTTTCTCCTCCTAATTTAAATGATTAGCTTGTCAAAATCTTGAGCTTCCAAAAATGTGAATTGTTATTTTCCTCTATAAAAATAGAATTTACGCCATATTGGGTTAAAAACTCAAGCGAGGCAAATGCAACAAATACCCCTCAGCCATAGAGTGCTCATATGGTGTTTATGGTGTTATCCACTGCACCACACCAACCACCTTGGTGAAATAAGGCTTCTATCTCCTCCTAATTTGGATGTTTCGGGTGTATCCTTGCTCTAAAAACCTTGATTTAAATGATCATCTTGCTTATAAAAGGCAAAATCTCGAGCTTCCAAAAATATTAATTGTTATTTTCCTCTATAAAAATATAATTCACGTCATATTGGGTTAAAAACTCAAGCGAGACAAATGCAACAAATACCCCTCAGCCATAGAGTGCTCATATGGTGTTTATGGTGTTATCCACTGCACCACACCAACCACCTTGGTGAAAGAAGGCTTTTATCTCCTCCTAATTTGGATGTTTCTGGTGCTTTCTTGCCCTAAAAACCTTGATTTAAATGATTAGCTTCCTTTAAAAAAAAGTCAAAATCTCGAGATTCCAAAAAAATGAATTATTGAGTTATTTTTCTCTATAAAAGTTTAATTCACACCATACTGCTCATATGGTGTTTATGGTGTTATCCACTGCACCACACCAACCACCTTGGTGGAAGGAGGCTTTTATCTCCTCCTAATTTGGATGTTTCCGGTGCTTCATTGCTCTAAATCACGTAATTTAAATGATTAGCTTGCTTTAAAAGTCAAAATCTCGAGCTTCCAAAAATATGAATTGTTATTTTCCTCTATAAAAATATAATTCACTTCATATTGGGTTAAAACTTGAGCGAGACAAATGCAACAAATACCCCTCAGCCGTAGTCTGCTCGTATGTTTATATATAAAGCGTATAAAGCAGGGCACGCGCCTAATCTTCCCCGACTGAGACAAACTTACCTCATTGATATCAATGTATTTATTACAGCAACAGAGCAATATGAGGGGGAGGCATGGGGAGATATCGGCTTACTCGGGTCTGAAAGGGAAATTTAAGATAAAGGATATTTAATATCCAGCGGCTCGGGCCAAAGCTATAATAGCGCGTGGGGTTTCCGCAGGCAGGTGATGACTCGTCTTTGTCTAAACACACTTTCTCCTGGACTTTAGCGGCAGTCGCGCGAAAGTGCGCAGGTCACTGATAAATGCGGCGTAATGGGCTCGACGCGGGAGATCGCCCATTCATCCTGTCTGGTTATTAATGCACCTGGGCACTTCCTCTAAAGGTGTTATCTGTGGAGGGATATAAAAAAAAGAGAAAGGAATAAAGTGATATAATTAATTCACTCTCGCGCTCTCTCTCTCGTTCTCTCGCGCTCCCTCTCTCTCTTCTTTTCCTCTCTTTAACTGTGCTCTTATACTTTGTCACATTGCATTAGAATCAATCGCGGAGCTGCGGGCCCCGCAGTAATCACCGCCTGAGACAAATATGCATGTACATTATTGGGAGTAACATTAGGCTGGTGGCTTGCATTCCAGCACACATTACTGTCCCTTATTTTGCATCTAAATGATAATGAGCGCGGGAATGATAACCTATATCATTTAGAGTGAAATATGAATTTAAAACAGTGCCTCCTATCATTTGCCGAGGGGAGGGAATGTGTTGCGGAGATCACTCAGGTGTCTTCGGCATTCGTTTAAAAAAGAAAAAAAAAAAGCGAAACAAGGGGGGAGAGGAAAAATAAATAAATAAATAAATAAATGAATGAAAAAAAAAAAACACAGCTAGAGAGTTTTCTTGAAGCGGTAAAAGACTATTGTTGTCCTAATTACGAGCTGCCTGATGCATTATTTAACAATCCTACATACATCGGCGAGGCTGGGTATGAGCAAAATAATTTATGACAAGATCTCTCTCTCTCTCTCTCTCTCTCTCTCTCTCTTTCTCTCGTTCTCACTCTCTCTCTCTTTTTCTCCTTTTCTTTGCCCCTCACTTTAAATCAAACTTCAATAAATGTGCCACCTCTATCCATTTTACATGAGGCCTTGCTGAAAACAAGCAGGATGCGGGAGTGCGTTGTTTAAAATTCTTCCGACAGCGCAGGGTCAGAAAAACAAAACCACACCAAACAAGAAGGAGAAGCAAGGAGCAAGCTCACCTTGGGCTACATGAGAGAGAGAGAGAGATAGAGAGAGAAGGAGAGAGGGAGAGAGATAGAGAGAAAGGTAGAAAGGTATAGAGTTATATAGAGGTAAGAAATAGTTTCCCGAGTTTAACGGACTTGGCCCTCTGACCACAAGGTTGCAGGATGTGTTTTTGCGATTTTGTGGTTCGCTTTTTGTGGTTCTTTTTGCTAATGCTACTATTGGACTCATGGAAAAAGTACCGGGGTGATATTCACAAAACAAAGTAATATTCATTTACTTTACAGCCTGGGGAAATAGAGTTGGCAAGTTAGCAACAGTACAAAATAAGGGCAGGTAGGTAAAAGTGCAACACATTCTAACAAATGTTGCTTTTTGTTATAAAAATGCATAATTTACACATGCATTTCTGGACAAGCTGGACACAGCACAAACTGTGTATTCTGTTATTTGGGATCACTGTTGATCTCCCCATACTGTATAGTTGAAGAGAATAACTTCTAAAAGACACTTTGCATGCTTTGCACATACATTTCTGGACAAGCTGCGAGCATAAACTCTATATACTGCTGCCACCATTGGGCTCATGACCATTTTATTGTATTTATTTTGTTGAAAACTTTTTCAAAAATATTTAAAGCAGCATTATGTGAGAATTAGTATAAAGTACAATGCCCCTGGGCTTCCTATTTACTCTATAGACCTATATACTAAGGTCTATAACTACTAAAAAAAAACAATTGCTTTGCACATGCATTTCTGGACAAGCTGAGAATACAAACTCTATATACTGCTGCTACCATTGAGCCCATGACCAAGACATAGAGTTGGCAGAATGCCCCGCCACAGTGGAAAATAAAGACAGGTGGGTTAAAGTGCAGAAACACATGATGCTTTTTGTTAAATGAAACATAATGTACACATGCATTTCTGGACAAGCTGAGAGCTTAAACTGTATATTCAGTTCTTTGGGCTGCTACCATTAGGCCTGTAAACAAGACAAGAGGCAATTTCAATGGAAGAGTCCTCACACACATATCCTACAGGTCAGTGCAGTGCACTTTAGCTTCAGTGGATGTGGCAAAAGTCATGGGACAGGACACTAGTTGTTTCTTTAATTCACCTTTAATTAGGGTTCAAGCACCGAAGGTGCGTAGAACCGTATTGTTTTTGCTAAGATTTTTCTTCTTATTATTATTATTATTATTATTCTTTTTCTCCTGTAAAAACAGTTGTGCAGCCTAAACCGTAAGTCATAGAGAAATGAAACTTGGTAGGTAGATGTAGGATCAGTGCATCTCGGTGGACAACAAAAATGGCACCGATTGGTCAAGTGGTGGCGCTATAAACAAGGAAATTCATTTTTCACAATTTTCTCAATAACTCAAAAACCATAAGACCTACATTCAAAATTCTTGTTTTGATGGATTCCTTGGGTCAATACCAACAACTTTCCAATTTGGACCATGCACTTCCGTCTATATAGATTTTGTGCTAATTTGCATAATATGCAAAACCTACTTTTGCAAACTAGTCCTAGGAATTTTCCTAGGAATATTCATTAAGAAAAAGTTGAAATATGTAAACAATATGGCCGCCATATGCAAATTAGTCCTTCCGGATATATGCCCCATTCACTTCAAGAGGTAAATTTGGAGCACTGTTTCTCAGCAACCGTGCAACCTAGCAAGTTGAAACTTTGCATGCAGAATCTATCATACAGCCTCTAAAGGATGTTCAAAGGGCAACTTAATCAATCAACATGGCTGGACACCATCAGCCAATCAGCATTCAGCAGACATTTTGGCAGGCTGAATGTTGCCCAATCTGGATGATATTTGGCAGTTATGTTCAGGTGGAGACACTGTAGTGACCTGCAAAGTGCTGAAACAATCCGCCCACTGGGGGGCGATGTTCCAAAAAAACGCGTATATGTCAATCATGCTGTACTATTTTGACATCTAATTGTTTTTGCCATATTTAGTACAGTGGCTCTGACAAATTTCTCTATACAACTATGTTTAAAAAGTGCTTTGTTCATTCATAATTGCTAATTGTTTGAAAATAGCTATATTGAAACTACTCTCTGGATATTTGGCCTATCACCTCCATTTCAGTCTTGCTGCACACTGTAGAGTCTCTAGGTAAATGTTCATTAAAAACATTTGTGAAAAATTCACATACAATACTCTCCAGGCATCAAGCAATCTGTGCGTCCTTGGAATTTCTAACCTAAATTGCTGTAACTCTGCAGTATTTGCTGTAATCTCACAATGTTAAAGACCTCTGTACAATATCACTCTGATGAAGCGCCATTTAATACAGAACTAGATTAAGAATAACTTGACATTACATGTCATATCAGAACATTCACTCCTTTGTGCCTCTTCTCAACATTAATAACAGGTGAAAGACTTTTGATCATTTCTAAATGTGACAGAATGTCTCCAATTGTGTTAGACCTTCTTACACATCACCATCCTATGCTCTAGTAGGCACCATTGTGCTAGTTGGTGCTTGATGAAGCGCCATTTAATTCAGAACTAGATTTATAATAACTTCTTAATTACATGTCATATCAGAACATTCACTCCTTTGTGTTAATTTAAACTTGTTTGGTCAAACATTTCAGCTTGTTCTGCAAAGGTTCAAAGGTCAATCTGAATACCACTTTGTGAACATTCTGGTTGAAGCCACCTGATCAATACCAATAACATGTAGACACCTTTTGACTAGTTCTAACTCACTTAATGAATATCCTACAAAGTTCACTAGATTTACATGTGAATTTAAGCACTGATCAGGTTGAAAGGCCTCTGCTCAACATTAATAACAGGTGAAAAACTTGATAATTTCTAAATGTGACATCTCCAATCATATTAGACCTTCTTACACATCACCATTCAATGCTCCAGTAGGCACCATTGTGCAAGTTGGTGCTTGAACCCGATGATTGCCGCTTGCGGCTATATTTTTTTTTTACTTTTTAAAGAAAACACTGTGGATTTTGGGAAATTCGTGACCAAAAACCCATCTAAACATCAGGCTTTTTGCATCTTCACGTCTTGTTGGCATGTAGGTTTGGACAGACGATGGGTAAAAGAGGCATCTATTCATCCGGCCTGTTCTCATCTCGGTGCCAAGAGGGCTCCTTTAAACGAGCGCTGAGGCATCGGACTGACCCGTGGCTATCCATCACCGAGAGCATGTGGGGAAACACTGGAGCTTAAAAGCAGAAGCGGAGTGGACCCTGAGCAGGAGGAGAGCGGACATAACCCAGTTTATATTATATTACACATTGAAATGTGACCCCGTAATGACATCACTGAAATTCAATCAAGCCCTTGATTCCGTATTACTTAAGTTGAACTAGTGTCCTTCCTCATGCGAAATTAGAAAATTGAATATGGTTGTTTTTCTTACAGCGGGCCAAAGACGCGGCTTGATTTAGAGAGGGTAGATACTCAATATACTGTATAATATACTATATAAGGCTATATATATGGCTATATATATATATATATATATATATATATGGCTATACTCCACTTCTCATTCAATGTGTTTTTTTTTTTTGTTTGTTTTTTTTACATTGTAAATTTAATATTAAAGCTATACAGGCTGTCAATTTTATTATATATATATATATATATATATATATATATATATATATATATATATATATATTTTTTTTTTTTTTTTTTTTTTTTTTTTACTGTAGTTTTAGGTTAAACTAGTAAACTAGTCCTGTCTCTAATTATGTAATTATGCATAATATGTATTTATAGAGTGTTATAGACATGATACCATAATCACTTATATAACAGTTTATGTTAATTATACAGCTCTGGAAAAAATGAAAGACCCCTCCAGTTTCTGAATCAGTTTCTCTGATTTTGCTATTTATAGGTTTATGTTTGAGTAAAATGAACATTGTTCTTTTATTCTATAAACTACAGACAACATTTCTCCCAAACTCCTATTCAAAATTGTCATGGTCTGAACAGAATAGCAGACAAGCGCAGATACTGATAAAAATAAAGTATGTTTATTATGATAATAAACAGATATAATCAGGGTCGATACAGAAATAAGGTTGATCACCAGTAGACAGAGCAATGAAGACAAAACCATACCATGAACGAGAGACAGTCCAGAGTTCATACACAAGCAATCCAGTATCAGAGATAATCCAAAAGGCGGTGGTGAAAGTACAGTCCAGGTCATACACAAACAATCCAATATCAAAGGCAGAGGCAAAAATCGGCGTCGGGAAACAAAAAGCAAGGTCATACACAAAGTAAACTGAGACAAGAGATAAGTAACGCTTTGTATGAGGATAACCTACAATACGCGGCGATGAAGTCTGTTTGGCGTGCACCTTTATAGTGCCAGTAATCAGTATTCGGGGCTTCCTGGTGGAAGCAGGTGAGGTGTCACGTGATCAGGTGAGTGCGTGATGTCAGCGGGTGGTGCATTCTGGGTAGTGTAGTTGTTAACCTGAGAACCTCCGTTAGAGCTTGGTGTGGAAGGGACAGAGGAGCTAACAGCACCAGACGTGACAGTACCTCCCCCCAAGGGAGTCGGAACGGAGCCGGAACGGGGACGACCACGACGACGTCCACCCGACGGGCAGGGAGTACCGGCGGGAGGACCAGACGTAGCCTCAGAGGTGACGGGCAGGCGGGGGTTGCGAGACTGGGAACCCCTACGCACCGGAGCCAAAGAAGAGAGTGAGCGCTTGGGACGCCCACGGGGTCGAGGAGCAGGCTTACTAGGGTGACGGGCATGAAATTCGGCCAGTAGAGCAGGATCCAGCACGTCACCGGCGGCAACCCAGCAACGCTCCTCAGGGCCGTAACCCTCCCAGTCTATGAGGTACTGGAGCACACCGCCACGCCTGCGTGAATCCAACACCTCTCGAACCGCATAGGTAGACGAATCCTCCCCCTCCACTGCCGCGGGCGGCACGTCATCTGGAACACCCTCAGCAAGCGGACCTGGGACAAGAGGCTTGAGCAGAGAAACATGGAACGAGTTATGCACCCTGTACTGAGCCGGCAACTCGATCTTATAAGTCACCTCATTAACCTGAGACAACACTTTAAATGGGCCAATATACTTAGGCAGCAGTTTCCTACAGGCCCCTTCAAACCTCAAGTCCCGGGTCGACAACCACACCCTGTCTCCGGGTTGGTATTGGGGGGTGGTACCACGGTGTCTGTCGGACTGCTCCTTATATTTCCGTAAAACCTCCGAGATTTGCTGATGCGTCTCCTCCCACACCTGCTCACTCCGCTTCATCCAGTCGTCGACAGCGGGGATCTCAGTGGATGATGCTGTCCACGGAGCTAACGGAGGCTGGTAACCCAGAATGCACTGGAATGGAGTGAGACCAGACGTGGAGTTAATCAGGGAATTCTGAGCTATTTCAGCCCAAATTAAATACTGAGACCATTCTGACGCATGCTTAAAACAGTACAATCTTAAAAACTTTCCCAACTCTTGGTTAACCCTCTCACATTGACCATTACTAGTGGGATGAAACCCAGAAGTGAGACTCACGTGTACACCCAAATGTTCAAAAAACGATTTCCATACCCTAGAAGTAAATTGAGGACCCCTATCTGACAAAATGTCCTCCGGGACCCCATAATGTCTGAAAATGTGTGTGTATATAGCTTGGGCGGTCTGAAGAGCAGTAGGAAGAGCAGGAAAAGGGATAAACTTAACACCCCTAGAAAATCTGTCTACAACAGTAAGGACAGTAGTGTAACCTTCAGATTCAGGTAAATCGGTAACAAAATCTACTGCAATATGTGACCATGGTCGTTCTGGAACAGGTAGAGGACATAGCTTACCGGCTGGAAGGGTTTTGGGTGTTTTGCATTGTGCGCAGATAGAACATGAAACCACGAAAGTTTGAACGTCAGCTCGCATGGTTTCCCACCAGTACCGAGCTGAGATTAGTTGTAGCGTGCGTGTAACGCCTGGATGACCGGACGTAAGGGCAGCATGTGCCCAGCAAATGAGCTGATCGCGAAACTGCTCAGGTACGTAAATCTTGTGAGGAGGGCAACCCTCCGGAGGTTGTGTGTTAGCTTGACTCTGCTGAATAAGGTCATCGAGTTCCCATCTAATAGCTGCTACTTTAACAGTGGGTGGCAGAATGTGTTCGGGTTTGGAAGCGTGGCATGTGTCGTCTGGGGAACTGAAAACACGAGATAAGGCATCAGCTTTAGTATTACGGTTACCTGGACGAAACGAGATCGAAAAATTGAAACGGGAGAAAAACAATGACCAGCGAGCTTGACGGGGGTTAAGACGTTTAGCAGTACGGAGATACTCTAGGTTCTTGTGATCAGTAAGAACGGTGAATGGATGTGCAGCACCTTCCAGCCAGTGACGCCACTCCTCTAGAGCTAGTTTAACAGCCAGCAGCTCCCTATCCCCTATCCCATAATTACGCTCCGCTGGTGACATTTTCTTTGAGAAAAAGGCTACGGGATGTAGTTTAGGCGGTGAACCACTGCGTTGGGAGAGAACTGCTCCGATACCAGTATTAGAAGCATCTACTTCGACTACAAAGGGCAGATCAGGATTAGGATGCGTGAGAATGGGGGCAGAGACAAAGGCGGCTTTTAACGCTTGGAAAGCTTGGTCAGCTTCAGGGGACCACTTAAGAATTTTGGTAGCATTCTTAGTTAACGCTGTAAGGGGAGCAGCTATGGTACTGAAGTTGCGTATGAAACGCCTGTAGAAATTGGCGAATCCTAAGAAACGTTGGAGATCTTTGATAGATTGGGGAACAGGCCAGCTAGTAACGGCGTCTACCTTCGAGTCATCCATAAGAACTCCCTGGGAGCTGATAACATAGCCGAGAAATGCGACTCTCTGAAGGTGGAACTCGCATTTCTCGGCTTTAGCATAAAGATTGTTTTCCAACAACCTCTGAAGAACTAGACGAACGTGCTTAACATGTGATTCGAGATCGGGGGAATAGATCAAAATGTCGTCAATAAAAAGGGTTACGTATTTCCCAATCATATCCCTAAATACGTCATTCATAAATGACTGAAATACTGCGGGGGCGTTAGCGAGACCATAGCTCATAACAAGGTACTCGTAGTGGCCATTGGTGGTGGTAAACGCGGTTTTCCACTCGTCCCCCTCCCTAATGCGGATCAAATTGTACGCACTACGCAGATCGAGCTTGGTAAAGTAAGAAGCCGTACGTAACTGTTCGAGAGCACATGGAATGAGGGGCAACGGGTAAGCGAATTTTTTCGTTATGGCGTTCAAGCCTCTATAATCAATGCAGGGTCTCAGTCCCCCGTCCTTTTTCTTAACAAAGAAAAACCCAGACCCGACAGGGGACTTCGACGGCCGAATGAAACCCTGGGCTAACGCTTCGGTGACATAATCATTCATAGCCTTTTCCTCATCTAACGTAAGAGGATAGACTCTAGCTTTGGGTAGGGTGGCACCCTCCACTAGGTCGATGGCACAATCATAGGAGCGATGCGGAGGTAATTTAGTAGCGTTTTCCTTGCTAAACACTTCTAAAAACTCTGAATATTCAGGGGGTACAACAATGGGATCAGAAACATCAGGACTCTCTACAGAAGTAGACTGAATAACTAAACTATCCAGAGCTAAACAATGTTCATGACAGTGAGCAGACCAAACCGTGATATCCCCATCGCGCCAGGAGACAGTGGGATCGTGGGTCTTCAGCCATGGCATGCCCAGGATAACTGGATGCTCGGTGCAGGGAAGCACGAAAAGTGGTAGTTCCTCAAAGTGAAGAGCGCTGGCTTGTAGAGTGATGGGCAGAGTCTGCAGGGTAACCGGCTTGGAGCGGACAGTCTTTCCATCAACAGCATGGATGGCTAATGGACGTAGAAGTTCTCTGGTGGGCACTCCATGCTCCTTAACTAGGTCCTGGCTGATGAAGTTCCCCTCCGACCCGGAATCTACAAGCGCTGGGACAGAGAGCATACCAGTAGGTAACACAATATTAACAGGCAAAGAAAAACATTTAGAGCGAAGGATTGTGTTGTGCTTACGTACCACGTTAGCGCGTGGAGAGCACTCCACGCGCTGTCCCAGGGCTGGAGCTTTCACAGGTCGGGTCAGGAGACCACACTCAGCCTTGAAATGCCCGGCCTCTCCACAATAAAGGCATAGGCGAAGCTGGATTCGTCGCTGCCGCTCCTCAGGAGTTAGCCGGGTTTTCTGGATATCCATGGGCTCTGGGGCAGGCAGCGCAGCTTTCTCTGGAGTGGGAGCGCGGGGCAGAGACACAGAAGTGTGTTGAGTGCGAGGACTGATCTTGGGTCGGCGCGAGAGAAGTTGATCCAACCGGATCGACAGTGAAATGAGCTGATCCAGGGTCAGGGAATCATCTCTGCAGGCTAATTCCCTCTGTATATCTGGATTAAGTCCGCATCTAAACACGTTGATCAACGCAGCGTTATTCCACCCACTACCAGCCGCGAGAGTGCGAAACTCCAGAGCGTAGGAAGCCACCGGCTTCTGACCTTGCTTAAGAGCCAGCAAAAGTTCTCCATTAGACTGTCCATAACGCGAATGATCAAAAACTGAGCGGAAAGTAGCCAAAAAGTCAGTGTAACTAGCCCCAGAAAGGTCTTCCCAAATAGCTGTAGCCCACTCGAGTGCCTTACCAGAAAGCCGTGAGATAATGAAACCGATCTTAGCTTTATCGGTTGTAGGCGGTGAATTACTGAAAAACACGGAGCATTGTAAAAGAAAACCGCTGCATTTTTCCGGATCCCCATCAAACAACTCCGGTTTAGAGACAGAAAATCCAGGCACAGAAGAGTTAGCGTTGGGCATACTGGGGGCAGCTAACGGGCTAGGGCTAGGCTCAGTTACGCCTCTGAGGTGAGCTAGCAGCTCAGCTAGTTGTTGCTGCTGCGTGGTTTGCTGGCGGGCTAGCTCAGAAACAGCTTGGGTCACACCAGCGAGCGTTTGCTGGTGCTGACCGAGTAGCCTCCCCTGGTTGGCTAAACCAGATCTAATAGCCTCAGTATCTGCTATCTGATTTAGTTCGGCCGCGTATTCTGTCATGGTCTGAACAGAATAGCAGACAAGCGCAGATACTGATAAAAATAAAGTATGTTTATTATGATAATAAACAGATATAATCAGGGTCGATACAGAAATAAGGTTGATCACCAGTAGACAGAGCAATGAAGACAAAACCATACCATGAACGAGAGACAGTCCAGAGTTCATACACAAGCAATCCAGTATCAGAGATAATCCAAAAGGCGGTGGTGAAAGTACAGTCCAGGTCATACACAAACAATCCAATATCAAAGGCAGAGGCAAAAATCGGCGTCGGGAAACAAAAAGCAAGGTCATACACAAAGTAAACTGAGACAAGAGATAAGTAACGCTTTGTATGAGGATAACCTACAATACGCGGCGATGAAGTCTGTTTGGCGTGCACCTTTATAGTGCCAGTAATCAGTATTCGGGGCTTCCTGGTGGAAGCAGGTGAGGTGTCACGTGATCAGGTGAGTGCGTGATGTCAGCGGGTGGTGCATTCTGGGTAGTGTAGTTGTTAACCTGAGAACCTCCGTTAGAGCTTGGTGTGGAAGGGACAGAGGAGCTAACAGCACCAGACGTGACAAAAATATTGTAATTTAGAGCATTAATTTGCAGTAAATGAGAAATGGCTGAAATAACAAAAAAGATTCAGAGCTTTTAGACCTCAAATAATGCAAAGAAAACAAGTTCATATTCATAAAGTATAAAGAGTTCAGAAATCAATATTTGCTGTTTTTTTATCACAGTTTTCATGTATCTTGGCATCACGTTCTCCTCCACCAGTCTTACACACTGCTTTTGGATAACTTTAGAGCTCTTTCGCTGTTGAGAGGTGAGTATGATCAACCTGTCATCTGCTGCTATCCCCAGATAGCACTTCTGGAGCAGTATTAGCATTAGCCGCTAACCAGCTAAAACAAGCTACGTAGGACAAACCGCTAGCTAATATCGACCTGGCTTATCGAAACACTCCTAGCTAGCGGTTAGCTGCTAATGCTAATGCTGCTGCACCTAGCCTTAGTGGAAATCTTATCTGGAACTCTAACCTTACTTTAAATCAATGGAAGCATTTTACTCACCCAAGTAAGTGAACAGTTTTAAGAGAAATTTTGTAGATTAACATCCAGCAGTTGTTTGACTTTAAAAGAAAATGTTTTATTAAGGACTTACAGGTTTTTTTTTTTTACTTAGCTTAGCTTTACAAAACCTAGTTAAAGCCCCACCCACCACTCCCTAGTGGCAAGACCTGCTGAATTAGAATGGAAACATGGCGACACCCTTGTTCCTTACTAGTGTCACATAATGCACCTTTTAATTTGGTGTGTTTTATGTATA
Source organism: Astyanax mexicanus (assembly GCF_023375975.1). Classification (NCBI taxonomy): domain Eukaryota; kingdom Metazoa; phylum Chordata; class Actinopteri; order Characiformes; family Acestrorhamphidae; genus Astyanax; species Astyanax mexicanus. The sequence continues at coordinate 4,346,998 of NC_064430.1, forward strand.
AAAATAGACCAAAAAATAGACGTTCATTGATAATTTGACTTCTGGTTCTGGTTTGCCTTATAGTGCAGAAAATACGGTAAGTCATACAGTAAATGTAAATGTAGTAAAATAAATTAATTAAACTCTATAATTTATATCTTTAAATTATTATTTATCTGATTTGGGGATGTAGTAGAAATCTTTTCCTGCACACTAAGAAAAGGAAGTAAAGATTTGTACTTAAAAGAGTATAAAGTTTGTTGCTGGGGCTGTACCTTATACTGAGGTACAAAAAGGTAGCTTTCAGTGAAAGTCCTTTTTTGTACCCATGGTTTTTTATGCCAGTAAAGATTAGAAAAAATAAAAACATTATCATTAACTGAATATGGCTCAAAAACTTGATGATCCAAAATTATCTGGCTTTCAAATAAAAAATGTGCAATTAAAATATATATTGTTTATTAGTACAGTGATACAGAATACTGAATGTACCCTTTGGCTGCAGGTTAAATGGTACAAATTTGTACTTATTGCTGTTAGAAATGACTTTGTACTTCAGAGGGAACAAATCTGACCCTGTAAAGACCAGTATTATACCTTTGAGGGTACAATTATGAAAAGTGTACCTTTGAGTAAAAAAAGTACTCATATCGTACCTCTGTTTTTTAGAGTGTGGACAATAGAAGCAATTGCAGAAAAGCACAAAAGCTCCAAAACAGAGCATATATTCTTAATTTTTTTTAATTAAAAAGAAAGAATCAGCATGCGTCTCAATACTTCTGTCCATGTAGCTCACTGTATAAATTGGGAAGGAGAGTTTGGGCTGTATATTTTGATAGGAAAACAGCACAGGAGCCGGGTTTTCCCTAGTGATTGCGGTTTACGTAAGCATTATCTATTCATATTCGTCTCTGTTCAAACACGAGTGTCTTGTATTATATTTCGGGCGAAACTAATAAGCACTTTTAAAAGCCATCGAGAGCCTGAGGGGGTGCGGTGCGAGTGGGCTGTCGCTGAAGTTGTTGTGTTGTTGACACTGAGAGGGCTCTAAAAAATGCTGGCTTGGAGAGTGATTGACACATCCATAATTCCTCTATTATGTACTTGAGTGATCTGCTCCAATGCTGAAGTCAAAAAACAACACACTCGATGGTACGGGGATGCAGCGGCGGCCACCGCAACATCACTCAATATCCAGACTGTTTCTTACTGACAGGCAAGAAAAAAAGGAGACGAGGGAGAGCCATGCATCCGCAAAGATGCCTTACACTGTAAACCTTTCACTTAAATATAGAAATGAAGTCTGTTATGTGTAAAACTCAATATTCCCAAACATTACTCAACTCAACTTGTGGTTGCTTTAAATCCATATTGGATCTTTGAGTTAAATCAACTTTGTTGAGTTTAACCTGTTGCCAACTTCAGTCACTGTCAGTGTGTAGTCACTCCCTCTTAAGATATGATACAGTGGCATATAAAAATGAAGCCTTAATCTATATGTTGAACTGAATGTTTAGAAGAAAGAGTTTCGTACTGTATGCTTTAAAGTTGGACTAGATTGGATTCCTTTCTTTTTTTTGGATGCTTTTTTTTCTTAACCTCCTGAGAACCAGACTTTTGATTGGTTTGCATTACTATTTTTTCTATTACATTTTTGGATTAGTAGAATCTAAAAAGTCTAAAAAATGTCCTCATATGGGAACAGTAGTTGATTTTAACATTTAAATATTATTGGATCAGAAGGATTAACCATTAATCAACCATAAAATCAAACCCTACACCTAACCCTAACCTTAACCCTTAATCAACCATAAAATCTAACCCTACACCTAACCCTAACTTTTACCCTTAATCAACCATAAAATCTAACCCTACACCTAACCCTAACCTTAACCCTTAATCAACCATAAAATCTAACCCTACACCTAACCCTAACCTTAACCCTTAATCAACCATAAAATCTAACCCTACACCTAACCCTAACCTTAACCCTTAATCAACCATAAAATCAAACCCTACACCTAACCCTAACCTTACCCCTTAATCAACCATAAAATCAAACTCTACACCTAACCCTAACCTTAACCCTTAATCAACCATAAAATCAAACTCTACACCTAACCCTAACCTTAACCCTTAACCCTTAATCAACCATAAAATCTAACCCTACACCTAACCCTAACCTTAACCCTTAATCAACCATAAAATCAAACTCTACACCTAACCTTAACCTAAGCTTAAAATCTAACCCTAAACCCAATCCTAAAATATTAAGATAAGCGTTTGGGTTAGAGTTGAATGTTGGGTTATATTCAATAGAAAATCATTTACTTTCACCTTTTAGATCAGTTGCATTCAATAGACATGTAGTTGAATGTTAGTGAATGTTAGTTGAGCATCAAAGAGGCCATCAAATGGACCATCCAAGTAAAGTGTTACCGAATTTTCACCTGACCCATGTTTCTGTCTGGACTGGCTGTAGAAAACTTTGACTGAGATTCCCGCCATCTTGTTTTCAATCAATTGAGTGTAATCATATCATGTAACCACTAGATAGTAAGGGCAGTGTCTCCATATGAGGTCAAAGGTTCAATGTTTTTAAAAAATGAAGTGTCACGGTGCAGACAAGCAGAAATGCAATGTCCGCATATAAAGAGACACAGGGACTCAAGAGGTTAATATACAATTATTGCTGCATTTCAGACCTGAAACACATTTAAAAAATACTGATTAATCCATCTAAGATAAGGCTCATTTAAGACTGTCTTTCATTTGTTGAGATATTTTTTAGTGACATTAGTGAAACAAAGGAGACGATGCTGAGCAATGCATCTGCAATGATGTGTTACAAGATACGTTGAACTTTAGGTTTCGCCGCAGGGGTCTCGCATCGTACGCTTTGAAGTCGGACTTGATTGGACGATTCTCTGGTAAAGAAATGGGCACTTTTCTTTCTGCATTTCAGACCTGGAGCCCATTTTAAAAATACTGATTTGTCCATCTAAGATTCTTCCTAGCTCAGAAGAGTCAACGCCACCTCTAAATATGGTTAATATAACTTATTTAAGACTGTCTTTCATTTATCGAGACTATTTCTTAGTGACAGTAGTGAGACAAAGGAGACGATGCTGAGCAATACATCTGCAATGATGTGTTACAAGATATGCTGAACTTTCAGTATAGAAGTTAGGGATGTGGGACTAGATTGGACACTAATTTGGAAAAGAAATTAGCACTTTTCATCTTAATATACAATTATTACTGCATTTCAGACCTGGAGCCCATTTCAAAAATACTGATTCGTCCATCTCAGATGGTTCCTAGCTCAGAGGAGTTCTGGACACTTCTGGACATGGTTGATCTAAGACTCATTTAAGACTGTCTTTCATTTATCTAGACTATTTCTTAGTGACAGTAGAGAAACAAAGGAGACGATGCTGAGCAATACATCTGCAATGATGTGTTACAAGATATGTTGAACTTTGTCTTGAGTCTTGGAACTTTCTCTGAAAAAGAAACTGGCACTTTTTTGTCCTTAATATACATAAATTGCTACATTTTAGACCTGGGAAACATTTTGAAAATACTGATTCGTCCACCTCTGATGCTTCCTAGCTCAGAGAAGTCAACGCCCACTCTGGACGTAGATAATATAAGGCTGATTTAAGACTGCCTTTCATTTATCGAGACTATTTCTTAGTGACAGTAATGAAACAAAGGAGAACTTTAGGTTTCTCCATAGGGACCTTATATCAAACACTTTTAATTTGAACTTTTCTTCTTAATATACAATTATTGCTGTATTTTAGACCTGGAACACATCTCAGATGCCTCCCAGCCCAAAGTTGACGCCACTTCTGCACATACTTAATATAGTAAGGCTCATTTAAGAAGACTGTCTTTCATTTATCGAGACTATTTTTTAGTGCCAGTAGAGAAACAAAGGAGACGATGCTGAGCAATACATCTGCAATGATGTGTTACAAGATACGTTGAACTTTAGGTTTCGCCGCAGGGGTCTCTCATCGTACGCTTTGAAGTCGGACGTGATTGGACGATTCCGCTAAGAAGACGCAATTACGAAGCGTGCGATGTTAAGGTCAGATAGACGGTTGTCCCAACAGAAGAGAATAGAGCTTTTCTTCTTCCGACACAAGCGCTCATTCTTTCTTCCCGAAGAATCCGCGGCGAAGAAACGGGGGAGGAAAAAAAATAATAAAAACGTCTCCCGTCTGCGGCTCTGATTGTGACGGGCGGAAAAAAGGCGAAGAACATCAGAGCCTGTTGAATCAGGCAGCAACAAAATGAATATTCTTCACCTGTCTGCTTGTGTTGACTCCTCTTGTTTAGATTTCACAGTGGGGGGAAAAAAAGAAAACCGCATATTTACTTTTAATTGAAAGGAAATTAAAGACGCATCCACATCCGCGAGTGACAAAGGAGGATCAGAAGGCTCGCGAGCAATGATAGCTTTTGTTTAAGACAGATTTCATAAAGAAAACCCCCCACTGATAATGATAAAGAGAGAAGAAGAAGAAGAAAAAAAAGAGTCTTGGACACTTCTCCAAATACAATTACCTCTGCATCACCTGATTCAATCAAATAAATTTGCATTCTGTTTGCATCCAGTGTTCCGTGGCCCAGTAAACAAGACAGGGAGAATAAATCTGATGTGTTTTCATGGTTCAGCCTGCCCCCCCTGTTTGCTACATTTTATTTGGAATATTTGAATTCTCATGAATCTGTAAATACCTTGCCATGTGTGGATGAAATTAAAATGCTTTTGGAGCAAGGAGCGTCCTCTCGTGATGAGATGAGAAAGATGCCATGTTTGAAGAAGAAATGTTCGAGACTGTTTGGCGGAGATGTTGTCAGGCTGAGCAGAGAGAGAGGGGTGATTGACATACAGCAAAAAGCAGCGAGGGGAAACAGTGTCTGACCTAATCGGAGGGATGTACCCGGGGTCGGGGTAGAACGGGGCAGGCGGTGCCCTCTTGTCTGTCTTAAAAAAAAGGAAAATTGATTAATAAATAAAACAAAAAAAGGTTATGCATGTTTATTCCAATGTTTCTTGAACATGCGTGACATTTCTAGGACAATAGCTTTCTAGGAATCTTGTGTTTATGTACATTAACAGGTATTATGCACATTAATATGTGTCTGAAAGCTGGGTTTTCATCCTAGGTAAAGGGTCTTGCAACAGGACAATGACCCTAAACATACTTCATCATAATTACTTTAAAAGCACCCAGAGATGGATGGATAAGTCGGTAATGACATGTTTATAACACAGTTATGACACGTTTTCATACTGATATTTCTATTAGTTTAGTTCTTTTTTTCACCCAAATGGCATGCAGCCTAAAGAAAAATGTCTGGGACAATGATTTAATATACTATATAATACTGTATTATTATATTACAATATACCGTATATATTAATATAAAAATGAGATTTTCGATAATGGTTCTATTCTATAAATGTGCATTGCATAAATCGACAAATACCTTTTTTTGCTTCATCAGCTGTTTTGTTTTGTTTTTTCAAAACGATAGCAGAATTATATTGTATTGCAAATATATATTGTGATCTAAATATTTGCCCATATCATCTTATCCTATTTTTAACATTAATAATTTGTTAAGTGCTTTTAAAATGAATGTATTTAATTTAATTATTTGAAATGACCCTTTAAAACAGAAACATTTACTAAATCCTTCTTCAAGGAACGGACAGTGATTTAAGTTAATTTACAGTTATTATTATTATTTTTTTTAACAGTGGAATACGTAGTAAAATCCTCATGGTAACATCTTGATACTTGGTGATGGGTGCACATTCATGGAACTCAACAGGACACGTGCAGCACGGTATGTTTGATTAAGTGTAATTGAATGCTGATTCATTTATAATGCTGCAGTATTTCAACATGCAACATCAACAGCAGCCAATACAAACTAGCATGTTAATAAGATCATACATATTAATGACCAGCATTCAGCACCTGTTTCAGTGTTGTTTACTGAAGAAATTACACTCAAAACCAAAGTATCAGCTAGGTCAACATCTGGCAGCCTTGAGACTTATTTATACTCACTTTACGTACCAAAACCAATCCGTCCAATAGCGTCACCGTCGCCAATCACATGATTCTGTGTGTCCTTTATGTTGCAATGGATTTTAAACACTACATGTACACATACTACAGGTATATAGATAGATAGATAGATAGATAGATAGATAGATAGATAGATAGATAGATAGATAGATAGATAGATAGATAGATAGATAGATAGATAGATAGATAGATAGATAGATAGATAGATAGATAGATGGTTGGACAAAGAGACAGACAGACAGACAGAGAGAGATACACAGAAGGCTAGATGCACGGTCAGATGGTTTGACAGACAGACAGAAACATTGATAGATAGAAGACTAGATGGACAGACAGACAGATGAATTGATAGATAAATGACTAGATGGTTGTGCGGGCAGATGGTCAGACAGACAGATAAATAGTTATGTAGACAAAAGGCTAGATGGATGGATGCACAGACTGACGGACAGACGCATGGACGGACGGACAGACAGACAGACAGATAGATATATAGAAGACTAGATGAACAGAGAGACAGATGGATTGAAGACTAGATGGACGGACAGACAGATAAATAGATAGAAGACTAGATGGATGGATGCACGGATGGACAAACAGACAGACAACAGGCAGGCAGACAGACAGACAGATCAATACATAAATATATTGACAGAAGGCTAGATGGATGGATGGATGGATGGACGGATGGACAGACAAATCGACAGACAGATGGATGGATGAACATATAAAGGATGGATGGATAGATAGATGGAGCATGACATAAATGTAAGCACCCACATGCTTCTGTGTGTCCTTTATGTTTCCATGGATTTTAATCAATACTGTACATCTACTAGAGGGTGGTTCAGAGTCAAACATGGATGGATGGATCCATCTTTTCAGTATGCTGGTTGAGAACCTTAGACCTTAGTACACTGCAGGATTATCCCGCAGACTTCGTCTGAGGGAGGAATCTATACCTACGGTCTATGGCAAGATAAATGAGATGTAAATAATTTCAAATAACGAGTTTTTTGCTTCTGTCACAGTTTCTATTGCATGAACTAGCTTGTTCGTGCTTTGCCATTTACAGTAGCACAATCTTATTTGCATAAAAGTGACGGGGCCTCAAATGGCTCATTCTGGAAGGGTCTGAAACTGGTAAGAATAAAGTGGGTGAGACCTTTATCTTAGAGTGATTTTAGAGTGGTTTTGTGTTTTGTAGTTTTGTATAGACCAAAGAACTAGTGTATTTTAACTCAGACTTCACCTGAGGGAGGGATCTATACCTAAAACCCTTAAACGGCTCGTTCTGGAAGGGTCTGAAACTGGTAAGAATAGAGTGGGTGAGACCTTTATCTTTATGTGATTTTAGAGTGATTTTGTGTTTTGCAGTTTTGTATAGACCAAAGAACTAGTGTTTTTTTAACTTGTATAAATTAAAAAGTAACTATATTAACAACATAAACTATCAATTTTTGAAGTTGAGGACGTGAACTGTGAGCCCACACACACGCCAGTGCAGGTTAAAGGGCTATTAAACATCCAGAGAGTTCATCACTATTTATAATCCAGCACATTAAGCCCGGCACACAGGACATAAATACACATTACACACATCGCTGTGGTCTCGGCCCTCAGAACTCACTCCGCTCACTTTCTACACTGCTTCGCTTCGGCTAGAGGCCTCTATAGGGGACACACACATACATACACACCCAGGAAGGAGATGAGTCCATTGTTCTGCCAAATAAAAGGCCCTCTCCGATCCATCTTCCTGTTCACTCCCCTCCCACTGTCTGAGGCCAGGCTCATCTTCACTCATCTTCATAGGCATCCGCTCTGTATACGGGGTGGCGGCGGGTGCGGGGTCAGTCCGGCTAAAGATCCGCGGAGCATCATGAAGAACATGGGCAGCTCTAAATGAACATGTGCTGATCTCTCTGTACCACAGGGGCGTGTAGAAATGATGAATAATACCGGGAGGATAATGGAGAGACGCCAGCTGATTCATGAATATCTGGAGCCCAAATGGGGAAAAATGACATAATCTGAACGGTAAAGCTATTTGTTGGGAATCGCTCATGTACATGACCTTTGGGCATGAAGCATCTCCAGCACGAAGAACCACCGCATCATATAAACATTAAATATCAATATAAACAGGTTTGAGTTTGCTAGAACTCTAGAGTCCAGTCCAGATCTCTTCAGAAGCTTTAATTATATTAGAGATATAGTACAGAAAATACAATGTTTAATTGTATTGAATTAACAATAGCGATTTAGAGCAAAGATACCTTTTGGGTCTCTTGTAAACTTATAATATATATATATATATATATATATATATATATATATATATATATATATATATATATATATATATATATATTGTAATATCTTAATAGGCAGTTGTTTGAACTATAATGAAGTTTTTAAAAATATAATGAACAATAATGAAAAAAATCAAATAAAATGCTTCTCTGGTGAGCTTTTGTTTACATGCCTCCCCTGTCTCTCTGTATCGCACTTGGCGTGACTTTAGTTTCCACCCATTCTCGTCTCGTCTCCGTATAAGGGCGTTTTTTTCCCTGCCATGTCCCAATTCACTACAGGACACGGGTTCGATCCTGTGTGAGGAGCGGTGTGTTTATATATATTTATTTTTTCAATTCTTTTTGGGTTTACCTGCTTTGAGATCAACTGTTCTGCAATTGGGTTCAACAACCCTCTGGGCTGGAGAGTTACTAGTCTGTAGCACTCCATGTAATGGCTTGGAAAATACCTAACTTAATTGCAAGACTCTGGATTTTAATGTCTAATAGACATGATTTTCATAGAAAGTGTTTCCGAATTATTTAATAAACCAAAAAAAGTGTTAAACCAGAATATGTTTTATATTTTACATTCTTCAAAAAGTAGCACCTTTTGCTTAGATGACAGTTTTACACATCTTGCACAGCTGGATTTTCTCAGTCAGCTTTATGACACTTTGATTCAGCGGTGTGGTGGTGAGCTATTATGGGACTATAGTGCATCTTCTGTTGGAATTATTTTACATTTTTCGTTTATGCATCATTTCTCACTGTATAAAATCAAGATTTATTTGTTATTTCTTCAGGATTTGGATGCAGGGTTCTAGAAAAAGTGCAATACAGGTCAAAAGTTCAGTGATTTTCATTATTTAAAAATGTTCTGCATTGTAGATTAATACTAAAGTCATCCAAACGATGAAGAAAATAAACCATATGGAATTATTAAGTAAACAACTCTTGGTAGTTTTGCATATCTATGCTGGATTTTCTCAGTCAGCTATATGAGGTAGAGTCACCTGGATTTTCAGGCTTTCAGTTAACAGCTGTGTTGAAATCATCAAGAGTTAATTACTTGAATTTCTTGCCTCTTAATAAAGTGTTTGAGAGCATCAGTTAAAGTAAAGAAGTGAAGAGGTAGAGTTACAGGTATACAGGAAACAGTGAATATTTGAGTAATGTTCTAATCTAATCTCATATTATGGGAAAAAACTACTCAACTGAGTAGAGAAAAAAAAATACAGATCCTAAAAGACCAATTTTTTAAAAGTTCTTTAAAAGTATCCTTACGTGCAGTTCCAGCAAAGCCCTTAGCAACGTTATAATGATGAAACTGGCACTCATCAGGACAAACCCAGGAATGGAAGAACCTCATCAAGTCATCAACCTCAGAAACTGCAAGTTAAGAACTTGAGGGTCACCTGGATTTTCAGGCTTTCAGTTAACAGCTGTGCTGAACTCATCAAGAGTTAATTACTTGAATTTCTTGCCTCTTATTAAAGTGTTTGAGAGCATCAGTTAAAGTAAAGTAGTGAAGAGGTAGAGTTACAGGTATACAGTGAATAGCTCTATATTATGAGAAGAACTAATCAACTAAGTAAAGAACTTGAGTGCAGTCACTGCAAAGATGATCTAAATTGTTATAATGATGAAACTGGCATTCATCAGGACCACCCCAGGAAAGGAGAAGTTCAAGAGTTCAATACAATACAATACAGGTTAAAAGCTTTAACCTGTACACCTTACATTACGTTACATGGGTTTTTCATTATTTTAAAATGTTCTGTAACAAAAAGTCATGTTTGTTATGTATAGCCAACAGCCACTCAAAAGCATTATTATATTATTATTATATATTTTTTGTGTGCGTGTTTCATCGTACGTATGATTATTCATGAGCGCTTATGTAAAAAGCAGCGAGTGGGGGGGGCGTTCAGGGGCCGAAAGGGGAGCGACACAAAGGAAACAATCTTTTATATGGATTGTATGCACGGCCGATTGTGGGGCTGCGGCGTGATTAAGTGGAAGGTGATTGTGGGAATGCAGAGGCAGGGCTGCCGGGGCGAGGTGGGGGGCGAGGGAGGGGGGATAAAGGATTGGAACTGTATAAGAGGCTAAAGCCGGCCCTAAAATCTGTGTTAATAGAGCAGTTGGAGGATATGCCCCGGCTGAAATGTTTAAGCGACAGAGCTCCTCTAAAGCACTCTGATACTTTGGCAGCGAAGGAGAAGCAGCTGGGGGGCTTACGGGGCGACCTACGTGGGCCACACACAGATACACTTATATGATCAGATGTACCCTCTTGAGGATTAGCACTCTTGGAACTTTGTGTATAGGCTGTGCGTCATTGTATACTCTAAAAACAAGGGTTCTGGGCTCGGATGGAGATCTTGGGTGTAACGTTCTGAGATCTGAGATCTAAAATCTGACGCTTTGATGCAGTGGTGCGGTGGTGAGTTAGTGTGGGACTAATGGGACTTTGAGGTGGTTCAGTAGTGCTTCTTGTGTTGGTGATATTTTGCATCATTTCACACTGTATAAAAGTGAAGGGTTCTTTGTATTTCTTCAGGATTTGGGTTAAGTACTGCAGGGTTCTAGAAAAATGCAATACAGGTCAAAAATTCAGTGATTTTGCATTATTTTAAAATGTATACTAGTCATCCAAACGATGAAGAAAAGAAACCTTATGGAATTATTGGTAACACTTTCTATGAATGTCATCTTTATTAGACGCTATAGCCACACTCATAACGTATTATAATGCATTCATAAGGCATTATAAACATGGCTATAAATGTTTATAAAAATGCATAACCCATTATAGCCATGTTTGTTAAGCATTATGACCTGTGATCATAATATTTTATAAGATTATAAGCTGTGCTTATAATGTATATGGTGAAATAGTATATCTCTGTCATTAATAATCTAGTCCTACAGTAAAAGTCAGGCGCTTTACTTAGAGCACACAAAGACCTGTTATAATACATTATAATTGACTATAATTAATATTATATTCAAGACAAGAATAATTTTTGAGTGGTTAAACATATTATATTATATATATATGGTTAAACATATTATATTATATATATATATATATATATATATATATATATATATATATATATATATATATATATAATAGGATTATTGAGGGTGTGTTTATAAGTTGGAAGCTTTTTTAGTCCTGATAAAGTTTCTAGGTATTGATGTATAACATGTTATAAGCGCAGCTATTAATGCATTACGATCACAGTTCATGATGCATAATAAACATGGCTATAATGAATTATACATTTTTATAAATATGTATAGCCGTGTTTATAATGCCTTATGAATGCATTATAATGTGTTATGAGTATGTTTATAGAGTCTTATAGAGATGACATTCAAAGAAAGTGTTACCGAATTATTTAGTAAACAACTTTTGGCAGTTTGGCACATCTCTGCTGTTTTATTTTCTCAGTCAGCTTTATGAGGTAGAGTCACCTGAAATTCAGGCTTTCAGTTAACAGCTGTGCTGAACTCATCAAGAGTTAATTGTTACTTCCTTGTCTCTTAATAAAGTGTTTGAGAGCATCAGTTAAAGTAAAGTAGTGAAGAGGTAGAGTTACAGGTATACAGTGAATAGTGAATATTTGAGTAATGTTCTAATTGAATCTCATATTATGGGAAAAAAACTACTCAACTTTGTAGAGAAAAAAAAATACTGATCCGGAAATACCAATTTTTCAAGTATTTTTAAATTATCCTTAATTGCAGTTGCAGCAAAAGCCTTAAGCATAGTTATAATGATGAAACTGGCACTCATCAGGAATTTACAAACCCAGGAATGGAAGAACCTCATCAAGTCATCAACCTCAGAAACTGCAAGTTAGGGGCTTGACCTTCAAAATTAAGGTTCCTTTGTTTTATTCAGGGTTTGGATACAGGGCTCTAGAAAAATACAATACAGGTCAAAAGCTTGGACACACCTTAAATTCAGTGTTTTTTTAATGTTTTTTTAATGTTTTGTATTGTATAGTCATCCAAATTCATCCACTATGGAAAACTATGAAAAATAAAAATATATGGAATTATTTAGTAAACAAAAAAGTGTTGGACAAACCAAAATATGATAGAAATACATGAGGTAATCACCTTAATTACTTGAGAGTATACCCATATGTCAAATTATGAGAAGAACAACTTAACTAAAGAAAAATTAAAGAAAAAAAAAAGTACTTTGAAAGTATCCTCAAGTGCACTTGCAGCAAAGGCCATCAATATCATTGTTATAATGATGAAACTGGCACTCATCAGGACCAACCCATTAAAGAAAGAACCAGAGTCATCCTCCTTTAACACTTGTAAGTTACTATATGATTCCTTATTTGTTCCTTCATAGTCTGGATGACTAAAAATGTAATTTTTGGTCATGTCCGTATCCAACAGTCTCATTTTATTCACTGTATAGAAATGTACCGCAGGGTATTGGTGCACTGTGGAGCTGTGTGGTAAATATTCGTACTTTCTGTATAAGAGTACAGAACATGCTGTATTGTAGAGGGGGAGGGTTACAGGACTCTTTAATGGCAGGCCAACCACTGCGTGGTGGCATAATAACTACGGAGACTATTTATTTTTAATTGATATGCCCTTTCTTAGTATGAAAAGAACAATTATTTCAAGCGCCGCACGCCTCTCATATGCACAGTATGCCGTCGAAACAAAAGGAGCCCTGTGCGAAACGAGTGCGAGAAGCCGTATTTCTGCCAGAATCCTTTTTTATGTCAATTTTTATATCAAAGAACAATAATTCTGGCATTAAAACTATTCTATGCACCAGCGTAATATCGGATTTTGATGATTTGCTAGATTGATAGGGTATTAAAGGCAATGATACGAGATAGGCGCCAGTAAAAAAGAGAGAGACTTCATGTTAAGTGCATATTACATTCATGGTGCGCTGCATAATTTGATATGAGGATATTCCTCACGGATTGTGTAATAAGGAAGGAACTGTATTTCGTATATTCCAAAGTTTTGCTTTCAGAACGAGTTTTCAGAAGCTGCGTTAATTTTTCGTGCCATTAAAGTATTATTTTGTCCACTATTCTCATACTCGCACTGTATTTCTGATCTCTAAACCCTAAACGCTGTTAAAAACCAAATCAATCTCATTTTTCAATGTGTTCAAAAAGATCTTTTAACATCTCCTTTATTAATGTTCGAATAAAAGTAGAACTATAATCAGAGAGTGGAACTGAAATGGGAGAAAGTGAAAGAGTGTCGACCACAGAGTAACTGAAGCCTTATTACACTGTAATTCTGAAACTGAGGCTTTCATACATAAAGACATTCATTATGCTGAAGTGTGCTGTACTAGAGATGCACTGAATATCTGGCAACCGAGAATATTTGGCAACTGAAAATATTAATATACAGTATAAACCAAAAAAACTCTAAAAAAGCTCTAAATGAAAACGTTCTTTATTTTAAAATGTGCTATATTAGGGATGCAGGGATTATCTGGCAACCCAGAATATTTGGCAGCTGAAAATATTAAAATATACAGTATAAACCAAAAATGCTCTAAAAAACTCTAAAGGTAATTCTGTAACTTAACCTTTTATACATGAAGATATTTTTATTCTGAAGTGTGCTATACTAAGAATACATCAAATATCTGGCAACCAAGAATATTTCGCATCTGAAAAAAATATATATATATACAGTATAAACCAAAAACACTCTAAAAAAGCTCTAAATGAATACGTTCTTTATTTTAAAATGTGCTACACTAGGAATGCACAGATTATCTGGCAACCGAGAATATTTGGCAACTGAAAATATTAAAATATACAGTATAAACCCATAACACTCTAAAAAGCTCTAAATGAAGACGTTCCTATTTTAAAGTGTGCTATACTAGCGATGCACCGAATATCTGGCAACCGAGAATATTTCGCAACTGAAAATATTGAAATATACAGTATAAACCAAAAATGCTCTAAAGGTAAATCTGTAACTCAGCCTTTTATACATGAAGAAATTTTTATTCTGAAGTGTGCTGTACTAGAGATGCACCAAATATCTGGCAACCGAGAATATTTCTCAACTGAAAATATTAATATACAGTATAAACCAAAAATGCTTTAAAAAACTCTAAATGTAATTCTGTAATTTCACCTTTTAAAGTGTGCTATACTAGAGATACACTGAATATCTGGCAACCGAGAATATTTCGCAACTGAAAATAGTAATACACAGTATAAACCAAAAATGCTCTGAAAAACTCTAAACATAATTTTGTAACTTCTCCTTTTAAAGTGTGCTATACTAGAGATACACTTAATATCTGGCAACCAAAAATATTTCGCAACTGAAAATATTACTGTATAAACCAAAAATGCTCTTAAAAAGCTCTTAAGGTAATTTTGTAAAACTTAGCATTTTATACAGGAAGATGTTGTTTATATAATGATGAAACTGGCACTCATTAGGTCCACCCCATAAAAGGAAGGGGAAGAGTTCATCAGAGTTACCAGCCTCAGAAACAGCAAGTTAACAGCTCCCCAGATAAGAGCACCAGAATACTTTTAATACAGAGTATTTTGGTTTGTTTAACAGTTTTATTTTACTACATGATTCTTCATAATCTGGATCACTTATTCACACACAGTATTCGTTTGCAATGTAGGGAAAGAGTTATACAAATACGAATATTGTCAAATTGCTCTTAAATCAGGCCGTAAATCCAGTTTAGAGTTGAAGAATCCAAACTGACGTCACTCTGACCATTTAAAAAATCCCAGTTTACTCACCCCACCCCGCCCCGCCCGACTCGAACCCCAACCCCCACCGTCACCCCCAACCCCAGCAGCCATTGCAAAGTCATGTCCGCGCGGCCGTGTCCCGTTTGAAAGGGATTAGCCTATTCCGCGTGGAGTTTTCTTTAGCTAGCTCTGGCACAACACACAAAGTGAATCCACGGGGGCTGGAGATTCACATTGTAGTGGTAGTAATAGCCCTCGAAAAAAGAGCGAGGGACACGGAGAGAGCTACAGAGAGACAGAGAGAAAAGAAAAAAAAACAGGAAAGCGAAAGAGTGAGAAAGAGAGAGATAGAGGAGAAAAAAAAAAGGACTATACCTCCCCCCTCCAATCCCGCACCCTTCATCTGCAGCCCAATTACGGCATGTTTCAGGATTCCGAACTGAAACAGGATATTTTTAAGTAGCAGAAAAACGCAAAAAAAAAAAAAAAAGAAAAATTGTGTGTTTATTTCTCCGGAATGTGCCTGTCATCTCCTGCCAAAGCAGTTTAGCGGCATTGTCATCCCTCACTGTGCCACCGGCTCCCATGTGACATCTTTCTCTTAAAACAATACCTGCACTTTCACAATGGCAGCACTTTTTCAGGGGGCTTTACGTCAACAGCACTTTCCTAACCCCCCCCCTCCATCCTCTGGGCTTTTTCATGTGATGTTGGCACTTTTTTATGCTTAATACTTCAGTGAAATGAGGTGACTAAGAACTAATCCTGCAGCAGAGAATTTCCCCTCACTACCAGACTTTCCACTGAGAGATTTCGACTGGGAGCTCGACACCAGCCGTGCAGAAAACGACACAACGTCACATGACATAAAACAAGGGCAAATCCGGCCTTTAACTCAACGTAATAGACAAGCTAATGTAGTATACTTCCCTATAATCAATATACTGTAAATATTGGTGCTAACTTGGGTTCTTTATGTGATGCAATGGAAGAAAACAACACAGTGAGTGCTGTCGGAGTTCTTAAACGCTGTATTCTCTTACTGTCCTCCACACTGTAAAGATGAAAAAGTTGAGAAAGCTCAACATTTCAAGGCAACTTACTGCACTAGATATTTTTCAGAGTTTTCAGGCCAATTCAAACTTTTAAGACAGTTAAGCCAACTAGAGATCTTTAATTCAGAAAAAAATAAATAAATGTATATATATATAGTCTTATATATATCATTAAGACTAAAAAAAACACTTTGTTTTGTTAGTTGGACTCATTTAGGTTCTATAAAATGTGTTTTCTTAGTCACGTTTTATTATAATTTTATAATAAACTTACATAATGGGCACAACACTATATATTTTTGCTAATTTATATTGTTGCTCTCCAATGAAAAACACTTATCTCTAAAAAAGCAACTTTATAGGAAGAGAGAAAAAAACTTTGTAAACTTTCAATGGAAGTCAATGTAAAAAAAAACATTTATTTCAGGTAATTTTGAAGAGTTTCTATTGGTCCGTTCTTTAAGAAATTTTGGCACTGTGTATAGGACAGTTTGTCTGTTCAATTTATGCAGTCAACTAAAAATCGACAAAAATGGAGATAAGTGTTTTTTATAGGACGGCGACGATATGTCATATTGTCAGTCATATAAGCTTCTATTATATAACAGATTTATATATCTCAAAAGAGAAACAGCAGCAGCAGCCTGTGGAGAATGACTCTACACACACTGATGGTGCGTAAGAGGTGGGAGGACACGCCCAATATGCAAATAACGTGACTAACATCAGGTGAAAACCCCTGCAGAATTGCTCATTAGACCCCGTTTTAACTAAAGAGTCAAACTGAGCATGTGCACTAGTGCAGAGGAATTGACTGCCACTACTCAACTGAAGTTCAACTACAATTTGGTTACACCAACTTTTAACAAAAAAACATTATAATGTGAGTTAAGGCAATTAGTTTGCTATAGTTTATAGTTGACTTTTAAATTACATTAAAAAGAACAATTTTAATTTTAATTTTTTACAGTGCACTCTATTAGACACTCCTACCTACAGCTGCTCCACATTAAAGATAAAGTAAAGTAAAGTCAGAGACAGAAAAAAATCTAAATCTAAATCTAGCTATAAATCTAATCAGGACAGTGAGGGAACACAGTGAGTGTTTAAGAACTCCAGCAGCACTGCTGCTGTACCTGATCCACTTACTGTACCAGCACAACACATACTAACACCTCATATACCGCCAGCACCAAGCTAATAATCATAATTTATATATCAGAATAATAATAAAGCATGCAGAGAAAAAGATACAGGATTGCAGTCTGTAATTATTAGAGAACTGCAAAGTGTCCTATATGATCATTTGAGCCCAAAAAAAAAATCAAAAAATGAATAATGGATGTAAAAAACACACACACACACACACACACATGTATATATATATATATATATATATATATATATATATATATATATATATATATATATATATATATATATATATATATACATATATTTTTTATTCATTTCTTATTATTTTCTTCTCTTTTTCCTGTGGGTCCTTCCTTCCTCAGATGCTATTCATCAGATCCAGATCCTGCCCACAATCACTGGGCACAAAGCAAAGCAGAAATACCCCCCGGACAGGGTGTCAGTCCATCGCAGGGTACCACACACACCCACACACTCCCTCACACCTACTGACAGTTTAGATCGCCAATTCAACCAACCATGTGTTTTTGAGAAGTGGGAAGAAATGGGAGTACCCAGAGGAAACCCAGTCCCACAGATTCTAGACTCTAGACTGAGGTTCGAACCCATAACCTCACGACCATGGAGCTGTATAACTTTTAATGTTTATTTTAATATAGTATTTTTGTATAGTTGCACAATAAAAACTACACTAAAGATCGTATGGCTTCTAACAAAAGCACGACCAGTAGGTAATAATAATAGGTAACACTTCCTATGAACCCTGTATTCATAATGCCTTATGAATGCATTCATAGTGCATTATATGGCATGCATAATACCTGTATAATATAATGACTGTAATAAGCCTGTATAATATAATAACTCATACATAAATACTTAAAGCAACATTCATAATACATTATAAACTACAAGTATAAGGGTTTATACAGAAAGGGCTTAAAATGCCTTATAATATCTGTTCATAAGAACATTGTACAATGTAGTGTTGTTATGCACTATAACACAGATTTGGTATATTTTGGTATATAATGCATTATACTATGCAGCTATGATTTCTCAAATTAAGCTTATATATTTATAAGTGTGTAACACATTATAAAGCCTTATATACAGTTATTACTGACTTTTAAGTGAAGTGAATTTTCAAATGTCTTGACAATAATGACTGTATATAAGCCTTTATAATGTGTTACGTACTTTTATAAAAGCTTAATTTGATAAAAGCATAGCTGCATATTATAATGCATTATGCCAACATATACCAAATCTGTGTTATAGTGCATTACAACACTACTTTGTACAATGTTCTTATAAACAGATATTATAAGGCATTACAAGCCCTTTCTTTGTAAACTCTTATACTTGTAGTTCATAATGTGTTAAGAATGTTGCTGTAAGTACTTATAAGATATTAAACAGACTAATTACAGTCATTATAAGGTATTATGCATGTCATATAATGCATTATAAATATATATAATACATTATGAATACAGGGTTCATAGGAAGTGTTACCAAATAATGTTATGGGACAGGAAACGCTGCAGTTATTGGCAGTGATATGGGTGTGGGGCACTGTCCGCACACTGTGCTGTGGGTGGTAATTTAAACCTATTTTGTATTTTGTGAATTAAAAATAAATTGAGACATTCAACGGTTAAAAGTTTTGTTGAAAAATAATAAATAAAGAAATAAATAAAGAAATAAATATCAAAAATTTAAAATAAAAGCATTATAAACATTATTTACAAATCTACATTGTAGCCAAGTTTATTATTATTATTATTATTATTATTATTATTTTATTTTTTGTTTATTTTTATTTTTTTACGTCACTAAATATCTTTATTAATATATTCTAATGATGGACTGGTCACTTTACTTAATATTACCTAATAGTAACATATTTAACAGGTTTAATTTGTGAGTGTTGAAAATGATTATAGCGTGTGCTTATTATAGCATATAATAGCATTGTTGTATTATAGCATGTGTCTTTATAAGTAGGCAGCTTTGTTGAGGTACTTGGTATTGATGTATACATTTTAACATAATCCATATTAAATATAGCTATAATGTGTGGGCATGATAGTGTGTTTTTTTTCATAAATATGTATAGTCATGTTTATAATACCTTATGAATGCATTATTACAGGTTATGAGTATTTTTTTGTCTACTTTAATAGTGTAATAGAGATTGAGACCTTCATAGAAAGTGTTAACAAACATAATGTAATATAATAATTAGACAAGCACACTTAAAAGAACCTAATTGAATGGATTGATTGAATCTTCCTAGTTCTATCTCCTACAGTTTGTCTTCACTAAAGAACCCTTGAAGAACCCTTATTAAAAGTGTAGAGGATGAAGGATTTGGTCGGTGTTGTGAAGAGATGGAAGTAGTTCTGAAGACGGGGCCGTCACATAACACATCGATGGCCGTCACATTAGCGCCGAATGCCAAGAGTCCAGAAGATGGAACCAGTTTGGATCGGCACAGGCCAAGTGCATAGCAGGGAGTCTGCAAACTGCTCAAAGCTGACATTTGTGTCTCCAGGAGGTAGGCAAACAGGGGATCGGCCTGCGTTCAGCCAGCCCTCGCCGTCCCCCCACCCCCTGCTCATCTTTAGATCCATCGATTGGATTTAATTGTTTCTCCATTGGCCATGTCGAGGATAACGCACTATTATCCCGTCGCGAGAAAATTTCTCAAAGCCAAGCATTGTCTTCCCTCGCGAAACCCTTCAGAAAATCGCTGATGCGCCGCTGCTGTTCCCCCACTGATGGCTTTAGAGTTCAGTTAATGGGACCAGGTTCTTGTTAAGTCGCAGCACCTGATTACTTTTCATGTTCTACCGCTCCGTTCTATTCCGATGCCTTAAATAAATAAATAAATTCAGCTTAAATAAGCAACAGCCACTCGGATACAGAGAGATATAGATAGATACGGAAAGAGAGGGAAAGATATACTGATGGATATGAAAATATACAGAGAGATGTGCAGAAATATGAAGAGATGTGGAGAGATACGGGAGAAATACAGACAGATATGGAGATTTATGGGTAAATTTAGGGAGATATGGAGAGATATAAAGAGGTTTGGGTAGATTCAGAGACAAATTGAAGAGATACAGAGAAACAGGAAGATATGGACAGATACAAAGAGAAATTGAGAGAGATCCTGAAAAAATTAATAGATATGGGGAGATACAGAGAAATACATAAAGATATGAAGAGATACAAAGAGATACATAGAGATATGGAGAGATACAGAGAGATACAAAGAGACATGGAGAGATTCAGAGAGATACAGAGCGATATAGAGAGATACAAATATATTCACACAGATATGGAGAGAAACAAAGAAATAAGTATAGATATGGAGAGATACTGAAAGAAATGGAGAGATACAGAGAGATATAGGGAGATACAAAGAGATACTGAGATATATGGAGATATATGAAGAGAAATGGAAAGAGACAGAGAGATATGGGGAGATACGAAGAGATACTGAGATATATAGCGATATTGATAGATGTAAAGAGATACGGAGACATTCAGAGAGATATGGAGAGATACAAAGAGAAATGGAGAGATACAAAGAGATATGGAGAGATACAGATAGAAATGAAGAGATACAGAGAGATATAGGGAGCTACAGAAAGATACAGAGTTTTTTGGGGTACATATAGAGAGATACAGAGAAACATGGGGAGATACAGAGAGATACTGAGATATATGGAGATATACAGTGAGATACAGAGTGATATGGAGATATACGAAGAGAAGTTGAGAGATACAGAGAGATATGGGGAGATACAGAGAGATACTGAGAAATCTGGAGAGATGCACAGAAATATGGAGAGATATGGCATTATGAGAGATACAGAGAGATATAGAGAGATGCAGAGAGATGTGGAGAGAAACTGAGAGATACAGAGAGGTACTGAGACATGTGGAAAGATGTGGATAAAGGGAAGCTAATGTGATTTGTCTCCCACAATTTTATTCTATGTTTTTTTTTTTTTTTATCATATCTATTCTAATTATATTAGTGTGAAATAAAAAAGCATGCATGGAAATTATTTTTTGGCTTCTTCTTCTATGAATCTATTGACCAAATACCCTTTTATAACAGTTTTAAAGTGTAAAACTCTAAAAGTCAGTCTCTACACTGACCAAGAACCCTTCGTAGCACCTTTATAATAAATTATTAATCAATCCTGAACCGTCAATTCTGCATTAGTAAGGAATGATGTCACTCTTTCTAAGTTTGGACTTTAAACACACACCCACCCATTATAACCACCCCCCCCCCTTCCAACCCCACACACATCCCACCCGTCCACCCCGCACTCATCCCACCCCTCCCTCCCTCCTCCACATTTCTGCTGTGGCCTTCCCTTTGAAAGTGTCAGCCAAGTACAATAATCAGCTTCCCCCTCAAAAGTATTTATCAGATGGAGGCGATGGCGAGATTACACCGAGCACAAATATGTCCCTGTTATCATTCCGGCACAGTGACACAGGAGGTGACATGGAGAAAAAAAGAGAAACAAAGGAGAAAAAGTAGAAACAGGACGTGTAAAATGTGTAGAATCAGTACAATACTTTAAACTTTCCAAAGATGGCCTTTACCCAACAGGAATCAGAATTCAAACCCAGATCATGCTGCCTCGCCATCAGCGGCCGGAGTCCGAGAGAGCACAGTCGCCCATGCCTTCTGCTTAATGCTGGTTGGTACAGTAATCTGTTAGCTGATGTATCAGAGCTAGAGATCTAGCACTTTCTTCTAAATATATACAAATAGGTAAAATAAATGCAAAATGTAGATACTGTTTTTTCATTGGACAAAAACGTTATATAACAATAATTGATCATATTTAACAATAATAATGGCACAATAATCACATTGCAGGACATACAATACAATACATTGGCCAAAAGATATAGAGAGATACAAAGAGATACAGAGAGACATAGAGAAATACGGAGAGATACAGTGAGATACATTGTGATATAGAGGGATACAGAGAGATATGGAGATTTATGGGTAGATACAGTGAGATACGGAGAGACATGGCGATAAATGGATAGATACAGTGAGATAAAGAGAGATATAGAGAGATACGGAGAGATACTGAGAGAAATGGAGAGATACAGAACAATATGGAGAGCTATAAAGAAATACAGGGAGATACAGAGAGATACTGAGAGATATGAAGATTTATGGGTAGATTCAGATAGATATAGTGAGAAATGGAGAGATTTGGGGAGATACTGTAAGAAATAAAGAGATACTCAGAGATATAGAGGGATACAGAGAGATATGGAGATTTAGGGGTAGATACAGTGAGATACGGAGAGACATAGCGATAAATGGATAGATACAGTGAGATACAGAGAGATATAGAGAGATACTGAGAGAAATAGAGAGATACAGAACAATATGGAGAGATATAAAGAGATACAGGTAGATTCAGATAGATATAGTGAGAAATTGAGAGATTTGGGGAGATACTGTGAGAAATAAAGAGATAAAGAGAGAAATTTAGAGATACAGAGAGATATGGAGATTTAGGGGTAGATTGAGAGAGATACAGTGAGATATAGAGAGATATGGCGAGATAAAGAGAGATACTGCAAGAAATGAAGAGATTTAGAGAAATACTGAGATACATACAATGTTTCCACCTAACTAAACCCACTATCTAATTTATCTAATTTACCTCTTTCTAATTTTACTTACTATATTCTTACATTCTTGTTTTAAACGTACTAGATTTTTTTTTGTTACCTTGTGCAGCTAGACCACTTTTTCTCTGAAACACCTGATTTTAATAATCAGCTTGTTATCGAAAGTCAAAATCTAAATTTTTAAGCTTCCAAATATATGTCTTATCATGCTATAGAGCTCTAAGGTGAAGTTCCAAATGTTCATTATCCATTATATAAAACTGGAAATATTATTATTATTATATGTTAAATGAAATGATATGAAAAGCTGTCTGTCAGATTAAAGAAAGTGTTTGTTAATATATTTATTATTATGTTTTTTATATTTCTGCCTCGTTTTTCACTCTAATGCCACCTGATGTATAAGAAGCAGCAGCAGCAGCAGCTGGGTGAATAGAGGGGCTGTTTGACGGGCCTGACTGGTGCCGGGATATTTACTAAATTAGACATAAACTGCACAGCGCTGCATATTCACTCTACCTTCTCATGAATAAGTTACCAAAAAAAAGACAAAAAAAAGACAAAAAAACAGAAGCGACTGCATAAACAAAAGTGGTGCATGGGGAAAAAGAGCAAGTGTAAGAGAAAAGGCTGTTTTGGCTGTGGGATAATGAGAGGATAATGAGAGTGACAGCTCGTGCCCCTCATCCCCCCATCCGTACACCTCCCCATCCCCCAACACCCCCCTCTTTTCTTCTTCTTTTTCTTCCTAGACTACTTAGTTACTTCTTTCGTTCTTTCTTCTTCTTTTCTTTTTGACTTCTGTCTATCTTCCTCACCCCCCTCTCTCTCCCTCCCCCTCCTTTAACTCTTTTGCCTCTTTTTTTTGCCAGTATGTACCTTAGACTGCTCTGAGAAGATGCTGCAAATGTAAATGTCTATAAATTAGTTTTAATTATATTATAATAATTCTAAAAAAATTAAATAAAAAAGTTATGTCTGTTTAGACAAACTGACAATGCCAAAACCAAGTAAATAAAATACTTGCACATTATAAACTTATAAACAATTCTTAATACATATTAATTAAAAATGAAATAACTTTATAATACACCACCAGGCCACAAGACTACATTTGTCAGTCTTGATGTTTTCAGTCAGCCTGCCATGGATTCACACTATTATTCACACTAAAGACTCAATTTCCCAGAATGCACCTGTGCTAAACCTTCAGATGCCAGACCTGCCAGATCATTATTTTTCTCCTTTTTCTCTTTATTTTCTCTTTTTTCATCCATAATTCGTTTATTCTGAAGATCAGCACTCTGGTGTTGTGCCGGATTCAGCACCTCCGCCGGGAAAAGCATCCCCATTTTGGAGAGATACAGGGAGATATGAAGAGATATGGAGAGATAAAGAGAAATACAGAGAAATACTGAGAGAAATGGAGAGATAAAGAGAGATACATAATGATATGTAGAGATATGAAGAGATACAGGGAGAAATGGAGAGATACGAAGAAATACAGAGAGATATGGAGTTTTATGGGTAGATTCAGAGAGATACAGTGAGATACAGAGAGATTTGGGGATATACAGAGAGATACTGAGAGAAATAAATAGATCCAGAAAGATACGGAGAGAAATGGAGAGATACAGAAAGATATGGAGATTTATGGGTAGATTCAGAGAGATACAGTGAGATATGGAGAGACGTGGAGAGATAAAAAGAAATACAGAGAGATATGGAAAAAATGGAGAAATTCAGAGAGATATGGAGAGATATGAAAAGATACAGGGAGATACAGAGATAAATTAAGAGAGACAGAGAGATAGTGGTGCACTCTGTTGTTCTGCCAGATTCAGCACCTCCGCCGGGAAAAGCATCCCCATTTGGGAGCATATTTCGAAGTAAAGTTAAAGCGCTTTTATAAAGAAGATGGTGAGTACGTGCTGCCGAGAGGTGATGCTTTTCATGGCGGGGGTGCAGATTAAGGCACTACTATGGTGCCAAATTCACCATCCCTGCCAGGAAAAGCACCCCCTCTTGTTAAAGGCTGCAGGTGACATGATTATTTTTCATTATTTCTTACGAATCAGCGTAGCTTAGAACAGTATCTTGCTCCCGAGAGGGGGTGCTTTTCCTGGTGGGGTGCTGAATTCGGCACAACACCGGCTCACCCAGCTTCTAAGATTGTTTACACCTGTGTCCCCTAGTATAATACCCCCTTCAGCACCAGCCAGCAGCAAATGAAGCAAACATATTAGTCATGTTATTTAAAAGGCAGTTGGAAGCTGGTGATTGGTTGGGAAATTGAGTGATGTAGCATTAGAGTCTCTTGGTAGAACTTTTTTTAGACGCTTTCATTTAGAATTTAGTCTAAAACTAAGAGTTTCTTAGCATGTATGGGATGGAAACGCAATGCATGTTACATACAGTTTCATTATAACGCTTGGAAACATTGTCTCATTCAATATTTTCTTTACTTCTTTATTCTATGTATTTTCTAAATCATGTAGTAATATCAAATACATAAAATCCATTAAGGGACACATACAGAATTATGTAGTAAACATAAATAAAATCCCCTGATCTAAACCTGATGAACTGAGATGGTGATTTGAGGTGATTTAATTGGGATGAGCTGGAGCTTCACAGCAAAGTGAAGGAAAAGCAGCAACTATTTATTGTTCAGCACCTCCAGGAACTCCTTCCTTCAAGACGCTGAGAAAACTATTCCAGGTGACTCTCCCTCATTAAAAAGACTCTAGTCTACGCTACGTTTTCTTTAGAAGAATCTAAAGTATTCTGGTACAGCTTTAATATAGTCTTCAATATTAAGGTGCTCTCTCTGACTCCGGCTGCTGAGGGTGAGGAAGCATGGAGCTGGGATTTCTTTGAATACCCATCGTTCTCGGTTGAAGGCCATCTTTTGAAGGTTTAAAGAAGTACATATAAAGGTGACAATTCTACACATTCTTTTTCTCCTTCCTTTTTCTCTTTATTTTCTCTTTTTTCCTCCATAATTCTTTTATTCATAAGAAAACCTAATTGGCTATTCATTTTTTTAACTCCTTTAATGCTGTGATCACTCTAAAAGCAGTCAGCTTCTACTTTTACTCACCTTGCCTTTCCTTTGCCTTTTTCATCCTCTTATTCTATCTCTCTCCTCTCCTTTCTTTCCCCTTCCTCGCTGATGGCCTCACTGGCCGGGCGGCTAACAAAAGGAGAGAGATGAAATATATTTTGACTGTTTTATGGAAAAACAATCTGACACAAAGTAATATTCATCTCCAATGAATCCAATATTCTTTTTGGAATGATATTAGACGGTATCTATTATATCTTCCATTGTGTTCCCATCTGCCCTTTTCAGGATCTAAATTATGTGCATTAGTACGTAAATGGGCTAATGCCTGTCTGTATTTAGCAGGCTACATGCCGTGAATATATTCTCTGCTTCAAGAAGTAATTGGTAATTACAGTGGTCATTTAGGCAATCACTGTCTCTCCCAGATTCATGTCATTCTTAAAAATAACTAGCTCTTAACCTTTGACAGAATTCTACAGAAACGGTTCATCATCGCCCCCGCTTTGATTAATTTTGTGCACACACACACACACACACACACACACATTCTCTCTCACTTTACAAGTGCAGGCAGTCACACACAGCCAATCGCATTCACACACTCTCACACACACACACACACACACTCATACACACCTGTACAACATCCCAATAACAGCGGTGGCGGCGGCGCAGCTCCTGCATTTGTTAACCGAGGCACTTCGCCTCCCCCGTCAAACAGACTGCAGCAGAAATGTGGAGTTAGCTGAAGGGCAGGAAGAGCTGCAGCGCTAAAGCCATTAGTTCCATTTACTAAACAATTAAACAACAGGATATACAGGTCATTTCACCTTATCACAGCCTCCCACTCACTCTCACACGCTTACATCGCCTCCACGGGGGCGTGACATAGCGTATTTTCTATCGTAAAACAATATAACCGTCATCATTTTTGCCGCAGTTGTAAAAAATCTTATGCTTATACAGCTCTGGACAAAAAATAAATAAGAGAGCACTTAAAAAAGATGAGTTTCTTTGATTTTACCAAATTGAAAACCTCTATAATGTAATCAACAGGAAGATGGATGATCACAAGCCATCAAACCACCAAGCTGAACTGCTTGAATGTTTGCACCAGGAGTAAAGCAGCATAAAGTTATCCAAAAGCAGTGTGTAAGACTGGTGGAGGAGAACATGTATAACTGTTGTAATTTATACTGTTGTTAATTGATGTGCTCTAATTGTGAAATATTAGCGAAAAATGTGTAAAATATTTTGCAATGTTTCTGCAATATTGCCAAGAATATCTTTATCGATAACGAAACATAATGGTGTAATATTACTTAATATATTGTGATAACATTTCAGGGCTATATTGTCCAACTTTCACAATGTCTCACCTCATGGTGATGATGATAGTATGAAATATTACGGTATATAATTATATATAATAATAAAATAATCGCTATTGATTAACTCTCTCTCTAGTTCACACACTCCCTGACACAAGAATTAAAAACATTCTTAAGCTTCACAATTCAGCAATGCTTCATAATGATTCATTATTAAGCATTTATTAAGCATTTACTAATGATCAATTACTAATAATTAGTTAAGATGTTACTTAACCAGTTAATGTTTATTACTGTTGTAAGTGCTGTTATCAATGTACAATTATTGTAAATTGTTACAGAAAAAGTAATAAAGAATCATTATTGATTGAGAAACATGATTATTATATGAAATATTGTGATATTATTTTAGGGCTATATTGCCCAACCTGCCTCATCTTGTTCTCTCTCTCTCTCTCTCTCTCTCTCTCTCTCTATCTCTCTTTCTCTCTGTCTCTCTCTCTCTATCTCTCTTTCTCTCTGTCTCTCTCTCTCTCTCTCTTTCTCTCTCTATGTTCCTCTCTCTTTCTCTCTCCATGGAACAAGAATTAAGAACATTCTTAAGCTTTAAATTCAGCAATATAATATAATTATTATATTATTCTAATTATTAAGCATTTATTAACGATCAATTACTAATAATAAGTTAAGATGTTACTTAAACAGATAACAATGTTTATTACTGTTGTAAGTACTGTTAATTAATGCACCCTAATTGTAAATTGTCAGAGACAAAAAAAAAAGAAAATTATCACTATTAATTGAGAAACATGATAATGATGATATTATGAAATATTGTGATATTATTTAAGGACTATATCTCCCAGTCTCTCTTTCTCTCTCTTTCTCTCTCCATGGAACAAGAATTAAGAACATTCTTAAGCTTTAAATTCAGCAATGTTTCATAATTATTAATTATTAAGAATTTATTAAGCATTTACTAATGATCAATTAATAATAATTAGTTAAGATGTTACTTAACTATATAACAATGTTTATTATTGTTGTAAGTACTGTTAATCAATGACCCTTATTGTAAATTGCTATCTTTTTCTCTCTCCATGGAACAAGAATTAAGAACATTCTTAAGTTTCAAAATTCAGTTATGATTCATAATTACTAATTATTGAGCATTTACTAATTATCAATTACTAATAATTAGTTAAGATGTTACTTAACCAGTTAGCAATGTTTATTGCTGTTGTAAGTACTGTTAATTAATGTGTAATTATTGTAAATTATTACGTTATCAATTGAGAAAAATGATGATGTGATTATATGAAATATTGTGATATTATTTTAGAGCTATATCGCCCAGCCTTAACTCCATCCAGCACCATCTCTCTCTCTCTCTCTCTCTCTCTCTCTCTCTCTCTCTCTCTCTCTCTCGCACGCTCCCTGACACAAGAACAAATTCAGCACTTTAACTGTGATAATCTTTTGTCTGGGTTATCTGCTCGCTCTCCTCTTTATTTCTCTCCCTCTCTTTCTCTCTCTCTCTCTCTCTCTCTCTCTCTCCGTTGCCTTTGTTTCTGCTCTCTCGCTCACACATTAGTCATCGCTCCATGCATAATGGAGCACTGTAAAGAGGACCTTATACTCTGCGGATATTGTCTTTGAAAAATAACAAGGTCGACAGCATTAGCTCCAAAACACTTGGCCCATGTGTACTTAAGATCTCCATTATGTTGATCCGAGCCTCTAAAGCATCTCCTGCAGCGACTCCCCAACACCAAATGTGAAATCATTGCTAGGTTAGCACATAACTTACAGTCACTAGCGGAAAGAGCGTTTTCATACCAAGTCAAAATGCTAATATTCGGCGTTTACTGTTTATTATAGCAGCGCGGGGACTATTTCCAGGCTTTCGGCGAGAGCAGGGCTGTGAAAGATCGAGCTAACAAATCAAAAGTTTCCTCATGAACCCTGTCATTTATTCATATTTAAAAGGACAAAAGTCAATATTTTAGCAGGGATATAAAATATAGCCTTATGCGGATATTAAAGCCAGATACTGCATATTGGGCGAGCACTTCTGACAATCCGGATATAGATGTGGAAGGGAACCGAGGGGACGGAAAAAAAGGGAGTGAAACATTTCCGAAATCAAATATTTGAGGACTCATATGTCGCATAAAAAAATAAAAAAGATGAAAAAAAAAAAATGGTGGGGAGTTAATGTAATTTAACAGCCTCCCGGAACACTGAACCTTAAAATATGATTTGCACACCTTGTAATTCCTTACTCTTGCAATGATTGACTTAGCTCAAATGGGGAAATGAAATGAAATTAAGTCAAAGAATGGTCCCTGTAATATTAATGAGTTTGTATGGTGTAATTTAAGCTGCCTTTTATGCCTGAGTTGCAAAGCTTTGAATTATCTGCTCAGACAAATACAAAACTTTCTCCTTCTGCAAAACTTAAATGACTGTTTCTGCAGAGCTCAGCCTAGGCCCGAAAGCAGTGGTAGAGCCCTGTGGTTGAGCAAACTGCCTCAAAAGGGCATGAAGTGGGGCAAAAAAGGGGCAAGGAAAGGGCGAATCAGGAGCTTTAACATTTTACATCTTGGTGGAGCTTGATTTAAGGCGTGTCATTGTGTCTTTGCTATCGTAACGACAGGAAAAGCACAGCTTGTGTTGCTCTAAATACGTAAAAGGCATGTACTAATTCTATTTATTAATTTATGGGTGTGTTTTAGTCGTAATGTTAAAAAATAAACCAATTAGCATGTGACTTCACTGCCTTTCCCTTTGAGAGCTAGGTGAGCTCTGACTTTGGGCGATTGCTATTTTAATGGCGCAGCTACCTGGACATGTCCAATGCTAATCAACAGAGGAAACTGAGCTGTTCATTCACGCTCGTTCGTTCTGTTTATTCTTGATGTAAAAGTTGGGTTTGTGTAAACTGCTGTGTGACCATGTGTGTGTAACACGTACATGTATGCGTGTTGGGGATGTGCCTGTGTTGCCAAGATAGCAATGAATGTCTGACTGTTGGCAGACATTCATTCTATCTAGGTTGCATCCTGTCAGTGATGCACCTCATTTCCAGACCACCACACTCATCAGTGTAGATATATTCACAATCACTGTTGCTATTTAAATGGTGCAGGTGGAAGGTGTGAAAATTGCCACTTCTGACACCAATCTTAAAAAAAAAATCATTCAAAACTGATACAGCATTGCAGAGGCAATCTCGCAATACAATACAGTATTGATATATTATTTCTTACACCAATAGTTATGAATTTAGAGACTAACTATTCCTCTCTATGATTCTAGACTCACTAGATAGTTGGTTAACCATTTGAATATTTGTGGACAAGCTATGATTGGCCAATAAAATGAAGATCTGTGGAATGATGACCCATTTAATACTTTTGGATGGGATGAGGTGGGGACGATGATGATGGTGAGGCGGTGATCATTCAACATATCTATCTATGTATCCATCTATTTTTCTTTCTATCTATCTATCTATCTATCTATCTATCTATCTATCTATCTATCTATCTATCTATCTATCTCAACCCCAACAACGTCTTCATTCAGAAACTGTAATCTAAACCATTCTCAGTAAAGTTCTGTGGAATAATGACTGGTGCACTGGTGCATTCAACTTATATAGCGCCTTTCTAGAAACCCAAGGACGCTTTTCAATTTACATGTTTTTACACACAAGCACATTACATCTACACACCGGTGAGAAGCGGCAGCCAACAGCGCACAGTGTACTCTCAACCGGAAACCACCGTCCACCTGGAGGACTGCATCCAGCACTACAGCGTTTACCCAGGACAGAGTGCTAATTAATATCTGGGCACAGTCATGCATACATTTACACACACACACAAACTTACATACATAGCACACACACCGGATCAATTTAGAGTATCCATTTTTCTGGGCAATTTACAGTATTCAATTTACCTGATCTCCATGTTTTTGGACTGTGGGAGGAAACAGGAGTCTCCGGAGGAAACCCACGCAGACACAGGGAGAACATGGAAACTCCACCCAGAAAGGGACTTGAACCCAAGACCCCAGTGCTGGGAGGCGAACGTGCTAACCACTAAGCCACCGTGCTGCCCAATACTTTTGGATGGGATGAGTTGGGGGTTGGGGATGATGATGGTGAGGTGGATATCTATCCATCTATCCATCTGTCTATCCCATACCCAACCCCAATATTGGTCAAAATCTTAACCCCAACAATCTCTTCTTCATTCAGAAACTGTATGAAATCTAAACCATTTTCAATGATGATCTGTGGAATGATGACTGGTGCACCATCCAATACTTTTGGATAGGATGATGGTGAGGTAGATATTTATCTATCCATCCATTCATCCTTCCATCCCATACCCAACCCCAATAGCAGTCCAGATCATACCCCAAAAATTTCTGTAATCGAAACCATTCTCAGTGAAGATCTGTGGAATGATGAATGGTGCACCATCCAATATGTTTGGATGGGATGAGGTGGGGAGTTGGGGATGACGATGGTGAGGTGGATATCTATCCATCCATCCATCTATCCATCCATCCATTCCATACCCAATCCCAAAAGTGGTCCAAATTCTAACCCCAGCAACTTCTTCTTCATTCAGTAATTGTGATCACATTCTCAGTGAATCTGCACTCTCAGTGTGAAGATCGTAGCTCCGCCCCTTGCTATCTGAACCCTCAGTGAGCGTCTGAGCCGGCTGTCAGTTCGGCGGTCTCGGCAGGTCTGCCTAAAGTGGATTAGCGGTGATGAATGTGGCAGGCAGGTGAGCGATGTGGAGCCAGTTTAGCTGAAACATTTATATGCATCACTGTTCAGCCCTTTCAAACACGCAGTAATTCTTATCACACTGACCAATAGCAGAGACCACCACCACTGACCAGGGGGCCGGGTTTCAGATAGTTCTGCTTCTGTTAACAGTAGCCTGATACCCCAACACCAGCTACACTTCATGTAATAACAGAGTAAACACAGCACAAAATGACCCACTTCTGACACCAACCTTACATTACATGTAAACTAATAAAATCAAAGTATTGCAAAACTTTATTTCACTATATTTACAATATATATACAACATTTTTATACACACCTATTTACAAAACAGGGATCTTTCCAGGGATGAAACAATACCTTCAAACAGAACAACTCTTCGGTTTCCTGTAGACAATATTTAAAAATATTTTAAAAAGGGATGTACAATATGAATAAATATCTCAATATAAGTGTACTTATAAACAATTAAAATTCAATTAAATCCTTAATTAGGGATCCACTGAAACCACCAAAATTAACCCAAAAACATTTTAATTGAAATCCAATTTATGCAGAAGAGTTAACGTTTTTAACCATTAAATTTTTTCAAAAAATAATTGTTTACTTTTGTATCAATTAAATGGCCTAAATGTATTTTTTATTGAATATCAAAACCAACCAGGAACAATCCTAATTCAACATTTAGAAAATATTGATTGAAAAAAAACACAAACTCTTAAAATGAATTTCTAGCTAGCTTAATGGACTTAGCTATTTTATTGACTGAAAATGAAGAATAAAAACAATCAAATTCAAAAATATAGGACTAAACCCCTATACAATATTTATAGCCTATAGCCCTTATTAAAAAAATAAAAAATCAAGTAAACTTTATATTATAGTAAAAATCTCAGCTCTTACAGCTTCTAAACTTTTAGTTCTAGTGCTGAAAATCTATTAAAATGACCTTTTTGTTATCATTTTATTATATTTTATTTTTACTATGCATAATAAATTAGCTTGACATAGGTCATAATCTATTACTAAATAGAAGTGTAGAATTAAATGATCCGATCAGCTGAATGTGTAGAGATTTACTGTAGGTTTAAGTTTAGGATCTAGTCTATAAGACAGTACCATAAAAGTTTAAGTCCCACTATTAAGAAACCTTTTTTTTTTTTTTTTTGAGGATTTTTTGTTTTGTATTTTTGTATGAGCACGGAGTAATGAGGCGTAGTGAGGGAACGGCTGTTTAATTGTGGAGCGTAATCCGATCCAAAAGATTACCTATACGAGGACGGAGCACTGGGCCACAAATGAGGCTCCTGCAGTCCTGCAAGTCAGCGAAAAAAAAACACGGTTGCTTTTTTTGCTTTTTTTTTTATCATATCAAAGCTTAATTGCACATATAATTAAGAATACATGTATCTAATGTGTTTTCGCCCTCCCGGAGGAGCTGTTTTGGTCTGATTTCTTTGATTGTATTCCCAGAAAAGCAGTCCAATTGTTTGTACAATCAAGCTGCAGGGACAGCATTTTTCCTTTTTTTTTCTCGTTTTTTCTTTTTCCCTGTGTGTGTGCCTGTGCCTGGGACTTAGTGTAAGTGTGTGTGTGTGTGTGTGTGTGGTTGTGCGCTCATGTTCCTCGCCCAGTATAAGCGTGTATTTGTGATAATTCGGATCACTGCATGAGCACGTTCCCGCTGACACCGCTGCCACCCAATTCTGGCCTTATAGGAATTATATTCTGGAAGCCGTGCTCCAACAGCACTCTGAGCCGCGCGTTATCACCGCTCGCTGGTTCTGGATTTTATCAAGATTTCCCGCCGAGTGGCGAAATATTAGTGTGGCAGACATATCTGCCAATTCAAACTTCCATCAAAAGCGTATCGACCACGCGGCCGAAGCAGCCATCGCACGCGCTCTCCGTCCTTTGAATTGCTAAAATCAGCTTGGCAAAAGAAGCGGCACCATAAAATTCAGCTGTGGTTTTCTTTCAGCCAAAGCGCTTTTCTTTTGTGGCGGGAAAAAAAAAAGAGAGAGAGAGAGAGAGAGCGAGGGAGGGAGAAAAGCCTAGGTCTTAGCTGCGCAAGAGTATGGGGAATGCATGGGTCCATCTGGCACCCAGAGAGGAGGCTTTGTCAGGATCCATCCAAGACACACTGCTGCAGAAGGGTCCTTTTCTACAGCACCTGCAAAAATACCTCCAAGCCCAGCCAGACACTGCCTGCCTGCCTGCCTGCCTGCCTCGTTATACCCGCCTGCCTGCCTGCCTCCATATATTCTTCCCCGTGTGGGTCTGTCCTTTAACCTCATTCAGGAGTTCATCCCCTAAAGGTTGCAATTTTTTATTTAAAAATATGTGCTGCTGAAACTGACAGATACTGACTGACGCTGTGAAGATACACCAGAAGCTGTAACAAGGTTAAAACAATGCTATTGTATTCTTTATTCTGTTTATTGTTGAGTTAAAAGTCAGGGTTGGACTCTGAAGTGCGCTGGGAGTACCTATAGGGATGGACTCTGACGATCGACTGTTGTCAGGGTTTTAATCAGTCAGTGGACCTCCTGTATTTTCCACTGGTTTGCCCGCCTGCCTGCCTGCCTGCCTGCCTGTCCTATAACCTCATTGAGGAGTTCATCCCCTAAAAGTTGCAATTTTTTATTTAACAGTATGTGCTGCTGAAACAGAAAAAAGACAAAAGTTTGGGTACACCCTGATTTCTTTTTGAATTTTAAGTTCTCAAGCTTTAAGGGAACCAAAAATATCTTTACTCATTCATGTTTTGCATGACAAGTACAAGGTCTTCCAATACGCTCTCCGACTTTGGCGCTTTTGTATCTTAACAGCGCATCGCTCTACACGTCTCAGCAGAGAGAGATACTGACTGATGCTGTGAAGATACACCAGAAGCTGTAACAAGGTTAAAGCAATGCTATTGTATTCTTTATTCTGTTTATTGTTGAGTTAAAAGTCAGGTTTGCGCTCTGCAGTGCGCTGGGAGCACCTATAAAGATGGACTCTGATGATTGTCTGTTGTCAGGGTTTTAATCAGTCAGTGGAGCTCCTGTATTTTCCACCGTAAGACATTTTCCACACCTCACTTCCAGACCACCTCACCTGTCTTGCGCAGGATGTACGATAGGGCCCACGGAGTCCCTTTCTTTGGCACCTGGAAAAATACCTCCCAGCCCAGCCAGACACTGCCTGCCTGCAAACTTTTCCTCATGTGGGTCTGTCCTATAACCTCACTAAGGACTACACCAAATACATATAAAGTCAAAAATGGGTCAAACATTTAGGCTCACTCATGCATTCTTGTAATTAAGTAAGACCAAGAATGGAGCCAAACGTATGTAATTTTCTAAAGTTTCTAAAGTAAATTTACAGTAAATTTTTACATGTTTCAACAATGTACAAACCTAAATCAGTAAAAGACAGTATGGGTTACAATACAATCATTAGAAATGTTGGTACCATGTTGGTTGACTACCTTTATATAGGGTCTATAAATGGTTTACAATTAGTTTATTAATGGTTACTGATTAGGTCGTAAATGCCTTAAAAATCATTAATAATTAGTTATTACACATACATAGAAAGGTTAAATGGTTAAACTAATACTGACTGATGGAGAATATGGACATGGAGAAGCAAGTTGAGTTAGATGGAGTAGACAAAGCAGAGAAGATCTGAAGTTTAACAATATAGATGGCTGTGGGTTCACTATTTGGCAAACGACAGGTCATTGTTGCCCTTTCTACGTATGTGTTATAACTGAATTATTAATAATTTTTAAGGCGTTTACAACCTATTTAGTAACATTAATAAACTAATTGTAAACCATTTATAAACCCTTTATGAAGGTAGTCTTATTTTGAAGTGGTATCGAAATGTTTTAACTAACGATATGATGAAACTGGCTCTCATCAGGACCACCTCAGGAAAGGATGAGCTGGTCTTCAACCAGCCAAAACGGGCTCATGTCACCCCGCTGCTCATTGAGCTCCACTGGCTACCAGTTGATGCTCGCATCAAATTCAAAGCTCTTACAATCGCCTACAAGGTGATGACAGAACAGCTCCTTCCTACCTGCACTCGCTCCTGAAGGCTTACGCTACCACCCGGCCCCTGCGCTCCTCCAATGAACTTCGCCTCGCTTTACCAAACAAACATTCACACAAAGCAATCCAGACTGTTCTCATACAGAGTTCCCCAATGGTGGAACAAACTACCTTCTACTACCAGATCAGGAGAATCTCTCTCGCTATCTTTAATAAACTCCTGAAGACTGAGCTCTTCAAAGAGCACTTACTCTCCTAACACCTCTAACTAACTACCTTCTACTACCAGATCAGGAGAATCTCTCACTATCTTTAATAAACTCCTGAAGACAGAGCTCTTCAAAGAGCACCTACTCTCCTAACACCTCTAACTAACTACCTTCCACTACCAGATCAGGAGAATCTCTCACTATCTTTAATAAACTCCTGAAGACAGAGCTCTTCAAAGAGCACTTACTCTCCTAACACCTCTAACTAACTACCTTCTACTACCAGATCAGGAGAATCTCTCACTATCTTTAATAAACTCCTGAAGACAGAGCTCTTCAAAGAGCTCTTACTCTCCTAACACCTCTAACTAACTACCTTCTACTACCAGATCAGGAGAATCTCTCACTATCTTTAATAAACTCCTGAAGACAGAGCTCTTCAAAGAGCACCTACTCTCCTAACACCTCTAACTAACTACCTTCCACTACCAGATCAGGAGAATCTCTCACTTTCTTTAATAAACTCCTGCAGACAGAGCTCTTCAAAGAGCACTTACTCTCCTAACACCTCTAACTAACTACCTTCTACTACCAGATCAGGAGAATCTCTCACTATCTTTAATAAACTCCTGAAGACAGAGCTCTTCAAAGAGCTCTTACTCTCCTAACACCTCTAACTAACTACCTTCTACTACCAGATCAGGAGAATCTCTCACTATCTTTAATAAACTCCTGAAGACAGAGCTCTTCAAAGAGCACTTACTCTCCTAACACCTCTAACTAACTAATTACTTCTAACCTCATTTTCTTCTTCCCCTCCTTCACTTTTCTATCCCCTTACTTCCCTTCGACCTCCTTTAAGCCCTGTCTAAAACAATGTTTTACCTTTAACTTCTATTACTTCTGTACTTGACTATTGTAAGTCGCTTTGGAGAAAAGTGTCTGCCAAATGTAATATAATTTAATGTAATGTACATAAATGTTTCTATATGATTCCTATATATACATATATAGACAGTCAGAAGAACAAGAGATACAATATGTAGACGATCTAGGAGTGAGACATAGCGAATGAAAGAGAGAGAGAGAGAGAGAGAGAGAGAGAGAGAGAGAGAGAGAGAGATAGAGAGAGAGAGAAGATGTCTCTATTATTTACCTAGGGACATCTCATGCCCGGCTGCTCTTCGTTAGAGAGAAAAAGGATGTGCAGTCTTATCACTGGTGTCCAATTTGCCGGCGATGTCGATGTGTTTTCAATTGATTGGAGTGACAAAGTCAGGGAAATAATTTCCAAGTTTTTCAAAGGACATTTTAAAAGGCTGCTTGACGCTCTCTGGGCTGTTAGTAAAGGTTCACTGCGTGAGGACGACTGCGGAGGCAACACACACACACACACACACACACACTCTATCTCTCACTCTAGCTGACCATTAAATGAGTTTAATGTAGACTATTTCACAGATGTTTTTTATGAAAATGAGAATTAGGTTATGCTTGAAGCGCACTGATGATAAATCCTTTCTAAGCTTAATTATGATGTTATAAAACCGTGCCCTGCATGGGCACATACAACTTTTAAAGTGTATTAAATATTGCAATCATTTTTATAAAAAAAAAAAAACCCTGCCGTAATCTCTCTATATAATTACTATTCAGTGAGTAATTGTGTGCGAGTGGTCAGAGGTGAAGGTGAACTTAACTCCCACGCAACTACACCCCGACGTCCCCCCCCCACCCCCCCCACCCCATCTCCCCGAAGACAAACACCACGCTAAATCTATAATGAAACCACTCCAAAAGCACTGGATCCATTACAAAACATAATGGGGCTCCATCCACAAAATTCACTCGCACGCGTGGAGGAGTGCCCGGCTTCTATTTTTAGCTCGGTGTGGACAAATCAGATGATCCGATCGACTGAGATGTTCAGCAGAAGACAAGATATATTTTTCTGATAAGAAATCATCAAATATATTTAGTATCCACAAAATGTGAGTACACCCAAGAGCATAGATTACTAGAACCGGTGGAACCTCCAGTCAAGCATGGTGGTGGTAGCATCATGGTCTGGAGCTGAATTCAAATATATCCATGTCATTCTGAAGCAGAGCATGGAACCTTCAGAAACTGGGCCCATGGCAGTTTTTCAACACAATGAAGGTGATGGACTAGCCAAGTACAGGAGTTGAACAATGAAACTGAAACACCTGGTTTTAGAGCACAATAATTTATTGTGGTGACGGACAGTTCTGGTGGAAACAGGAGAGTTGAGGTGCACATTGAATTCTGCGTGATTTGATCAGCCGTGGTTTTATGTTTTTTGGATACAATCCGGGTTAGCACCCGAACATCCCTTTCAGACAGCTTCCTCTTACAGCATCCACAGTTAATCCAGTTGGATGTGGTTGGTCCTTCTTGGTGGTATGCTGACATTACCCTGGATAACGTGGCTCTTGATGCATCACAAAGACTTGCTGACCAACAAAGACGTGCACCAACAATTTGTCCTCTTTTGAACTCTGGTATGTCACCCATAATATTGTGTGCATTGCAATATTTTGAGCAGAACTGTGCTCTTACCCTGCTAATTGAACCTTCACACTCTGCTCTTACTGGTGCAATGTGCAATTAATGAAGATTGGCCACCAGGCTGCTCCAATTTAGCCATGAAACCTCCCACACTAAAATGACAGGTGTTTCAGATTCATTGTCCAACCATTGTCCAATTGATAGAAAATGAGAAATGGCTGAAATAACAAATAAAAAAATGCAGAGCTTTTAGACCTTAAATAATGCAAAGAAAACCAATTCATATTCATGAATTTATTAAAGTTTTAAGAGTTCAGAAATCAATATTTGGTGGAATAACCCTGGTTGTTTTTTAATCAAAGAAGTTTTCAGGCATCTTGGCACCATGTTCTCCACCTCCACCAGTCTTACACACTGCTTTTGGATAACTTTATGCTGCTTTACTCCTGGTGCAAAAATTCAAGCAGTTCAGTTTGGTGGTTTGATGGCTTGTGATCATCCATCTTCCTCTTGATTATATTCCAGAGGTTTTCAATTTGGTAAAATCAAAGAAACTCATAATTTTTAAGTGCTCTCTTATTTTTTTCCAGAGCTGACTTTATTTATAAAGAATTATTTAAAGTTTAATTGAGTTATCACGTCTCTGAAAGCAAGTGAAGAAGCCTTATTGTAAAGCATAAAAATATCATCACCTGCTAATGAGCTGTGAACATTAACATCAGCAGCGCTGAGCATGTGAAGGTAAACAATACAGTTGTAATATTGCTCTGGGCTTACAGTGTGAATGCATTCACTTCATACAACATATGCTAATGTAACCAAAATTGTAATTTATTTAAATAATAATGATAAAAAAAACTGCTGCTGGTGGTTAAAATAAATATCTCATTAACATGCAGTCATTTTCAGAAGAACACTAAGAGGTGAAGAAGACATAATATCAGATACCTGCTGCATTCAGGTTTTTTTATTTTTGATTATGTGATTAACCCTTGTGTGGTGTTCATATTTTTGTTACTCATTTACTTTGTTACTTGTGTTTAATTCAGCAAAATTAAGCAATTCTACATTAAAATGCTTTACACATGCTCGCTTCACCTAAATTGCAAGCAATATAAACAGCTTACATGGTTAATATTTGCCCTTTACCTTTCTTATGTTACATTTCTTTCAAAAAGTGCTATTCTTTTTTTATTAGTTTTTTAATAAAATGTAAAAGAAAATGAATTAAACTCAAGATATGAGTAGAAAATTTGTTTAGTTTCAAATTTACAAATGAAGCAATGTTTATCAACCCCTGGACAAACATACTGTATGTAATATAAATGTGTGTGTGTGTGGGGGGGGGGGGGGGGGGGGGATGGTGTACAGTGTGTGTTTATTGAAAATGTGTTTTGATATATGTTTTTCACAAAAAAATGAGCCAATGCCAATGAGTTTGAGTTAGAAAAAAAAAATTTTTTTAGTATCATTTGATGAAAAATGAAAACGGGTCCCACAGACCTGAACACCACACAAGGGTTAATCATACATGAGATTCAGTGAAACCTTTATATCATTT
Organism: Astyanax mexicanus; assembly: GCF_023375975.1. Classification (NCBI taxonomy): domain Eukaryota; kingdom Metazoa; phylum Chordata; class Actinopteri; order Characiformes; family Acestrorhamphidae; genus Astyanax; species Astyanax mexicanus. Next base: position 4,387,626 of record NC_064430.1, read on the forward strand.
GTTACTGTGGTGTCAAGTCTGCACAATGACAGCTCGCAATATGCTGTATATAATACAGTAAATTATATTTTAATTAGAGTATTTTCAGTAGAAATGTTGTGAGAGAAAAACATATTCTATCAATCACCCAATCAGTCAATCCATCAATCAATCAGTGCCATATACTGCCATGGCTATATACTGTATCTCTAGCGTATATACTGTATGTATGCATTGGCACTTTTAGCACTATAAAACTAATTGTAAATTAATATTTAATCTAAATAAACATAAATTACCGTGAAAGTATTTGAAGTATATATTGTAGCACATTTCCATTGGAATGCTGGTAAATATAAAAAACAATTAGTGTATAGTAGAGTATATATTATGTTTGAGGGAATGATGTAGTTTAAATGGTTGATACATCCATTGCAGCTTCTGAGATTTTACTACATTGTTTCTTGGGCATCTCAGGTGGTTGCTATGCTGTTGTTAATTGGTCGCTAGGTGGATTTTATGGTCTTGCTGAAAGATTGCTAGGCGTTTTTTTTTTTTGTGGTGTTGCTAAGTGTAAGTGTTGCAATGGTATCACAGGTGGTTGATAAGTGGTGTTGCAAAATGTTTGCTCAAAAGTGAGCACCTTATCAACCAGCTAGAATACCAACGTGAACACCTATCAAACTCATACAGTAGCCACAACTTAGCAAACATCTAGCAATACCACAGTGACCACCTTTATTGCTATGGCAACCACTCGGCAACAGCATTGCTTTAGCAAGACCACAGCAACCACCTGGCACGGCACAGCAACCATGTAGTGACAGCCCAGAAACTGCATGGTGGTATCAACAATTTAACCCTTTGAATTATAGGCTGTTTTGTTGTGTTTTTGTCTTTGTTTTTGTTTTCAGTTCCTCTTTCAGGTCTTATAACACAGTAATTATATCAGACAGACACATGCCCTGATCTCTTTTACTCCAGAAGACATACGGCTGCTCAAAAATATAATCATTTAAAATGTAAAAGTAAGCAGAATTGTTATATTTTCCTGGAACTGATCATGTTTTGATGAAAATTTTACCAAGCGCCTTTTTTTTTTTTTACTTATTTTTGAATGTATAGATTTTAAATATATTCACACATAAGATATCTTTTTAAAAACGGTTAGACTAGAGTGTTTATGAGCTAAAAGCATAAGAATATTGATGATTTGGGTTCATTACATGGTTTATTAATTATTACTTTGACAAAATACATGAAGAAAGAGCATCAGATGGAGTTATTTTTCTTGATAATCAATAATCACACCTCTAGGATACATGTAGATACTAAAAACCTGACACTCAGAGCAGCCTATGCCTTTCAGTATTTTGAGGATCAGGACACATAAAGAAAATTACAATATATACAAAAATGTAAACTTTTTTTAGTCTAAATAAAAATAAAAATGTTTAGTGCAAAATAACTGCTTAGTAAAAATGTGCAAGTAAAATTCTTAAAAAAAATATATAAAGTAGTGCGCACACCATACCTAGCTTTAGTTTGAGTAAAGCAGGTAGTTTCACTCTTTTTCTGTGGACACTTTTGAGTCTGATATTTACTGATATTATATGTTTTGATTAAAACATCATATAAATATGTTTGAAGCACTAAAGGTAAATAATATTGGTTGGGGAAGGAGATTTTTTCACTTTTTAAGGTGTTTTTCTCAATGGACTTCTTGTAGATTTAGCTTTACTGCACTGGGATATCATATATAATCACTATTTTTAGAAAGAGTAAGTTCCGCCCTTTATAACCTTATATGGATTATGTTTATGTGTGAAGGGATTCCTGAGTAATTAAGCTAAAAAAACACAAGGTACGATTTTAGATGGAAAATCAGTCTGTAGGGTTCTAAGTGTTGTTTCATGGTGTTGCGAGTGCTTCCGAGTGGTTGCCATGGAATCACAGGTGGTCACTGTGGTATCGCTAGGTGTTGCTATCAGTGTAGCATCACAAACTCCCTCTAATACATCACTATCCACTCCCAAGGCAGAGCCACTTAAAGCAGAGGAAATTGATCGCCCACAGACCTTGAGGGAACGTCTATATATTTTTTGGATGATCCAGTGATGTAGTTCCAGAGAGAAAGAGGAGGAAATCTGGACGCGTCGCTGTAAATCTGGAGCCGGAGGTGTAGTAAAATGCCGAGTCGCGAGTATCAGGTGTTGCGATCGACCGCGTCAGCCGCGTGACCCCCCGGGGGCCAAGGCCTCGCGTCTCTGGAGTGGATGACAGGGGGTCCGACGAGCCACTCGACAGGAGCACCACCACACGGCTGAATAGCGGCACACAGGCAGAGGGGTAAGTGGTAATAGAGCTCTATTAGCGGGTCAGTGAGGAGCAGCGAAGAGGAGGATAATAACAGGAGAGCTGGAGGCCACTCGTACGCTCACCTCGCTCGCTAGGTGGATGTCTCATATCTCTCTTTTAGCACAGTCACTTATAAACACACACCACTTACTCACACAATTCCCCGGCGCTCGCTAACCTGCGCTCTCTGCCGTCGTTCTGCTGCCAGAAACACAGAGTTTAGCCTGTCGCCACCGGCAGGTCTTTTCCATTGACTTCTTATTGTGTCCCCTGGTTTCTGACAACCACTGTCACTGTGTAGTCATTTCCCCCTCCAGGCAACATTCGGTAAACTTGCGGATCATAAGTTATGATTAACTGCCTGCCCTCGATGTTGTAGGCTGTAAAACCAAGCTAAGCTAATGTCTATGTGTTGGCTATGTGCTAAACTGTTCACTCAAAAGAAATTCAAATAAAAAACACTTTATTTGGATGGTCCATTATCCATAGCCTCACAGATGGTTAATTAACATTCAACAAAATATCTAATGTCTTATCTATATTTAAATATCTATTAAATGTAACTAAACCCCTTGTTAAATGTAAATTATTCTCTAAAGAGCCTAAAAAAAAACTACATTTAACCCTAATCCTAACCATGAATCTACCCTAAAACATAACCTTAACCCAAACCGTAACCTACACATTAAATCTGACCCTAAACACCCCAACACTTAAATCTTAGAGTTCAGTTGCATTCAATAAACTTGTAGTTAAATAATAATAAAAAATCTATAAGGCTTCTATAATGGTCCATCCAAAAAAAAAAAACATGTTAACTAAATTGTATTTATTTTATTTTAATCAACAAAAAATCTAAAAACAAATAAATAATAAATAAAAATTTGGCACAAAAAGAAAGTTTTAAGTTTAATAATTAAATCAAGTTTTTAGCATATATGACTGGAACACTTTAAAGCAATTGTTTTTATCGAATTACTTAAATTAGTAAATTCAATTTATTCAACCAGGTCTACAGTGCATTGATCCATTGATTGACAGTTTTTATTCATGACATGAACATCATGTTTCACATCAGAGAATTAGCATCCAGTCCACACTACATTATACTGAGTCATAAATAATGAAGATTTGTACAAAAAATCTAAAAGTTCTTTTGCTTCTTACATCTTAAAAAATAGATTAAAAAAAAAATAAAAAAACTATACAGGTGGCTCAGGGAAGATACATCATAGGAGCATTGTCTTTGAAAGTGTCCCATTTCTCAGCTGTCTAAATCTCAGTATATGTATTTTCTGAATTTACAGTATATAAAAACCTTGTCGGCTTTCTCCAACAAACAGAGAACGCAGGCAATAGCGGCCCAGAGCTGCAGCAGGACTTCATTTCTCCTCAAATCTCCCAGCGTACGCCTTTTCTCGGCGTGAAAAAGAGAGATGTTGGAAATGCCAAGGTTCTGACAAGTCTACACCATTAGAGCCCACGCTTAACTTCTCAGAAGCTTCTTAGTGGCTCAGCGCACCAGCCACAATCCATCACTTCCAGTAACACAGCTCCTTATCCATCTAACCAAGAGACTGTCTCTGGCTCGCCGCAAGAGAAAAAGCGAGCGAGCTAAACATTTCCTTATCAAATCCCGGCCCGAGCGCTCTTCCCTTTTCTGCTGCTGGCCGCGGTGCGAGGCTGACCAGCTGTACTGTGCGAGACACAAGCGAGGCTTTGGGTGGCGTCTGCGTCTCGCCGATGCCCCCGGTTGATGCCGGACGCGAAGAACACACGGAGCCGGCATCCAACTGGAGATCCTCAAAGGACCCCACTACATCCCTTGCATGTCCGCCGCGATAAAGCGCTCGCCAGGCCTGCGGAAGTTGCGGGGCCAAAGTTTTCGCCCGAAGAAAAGAGGAAGAGGCGAAAGAGAGAGACGAAAGAGGCGAAAGAGAGACGAAAGAGGCGAAAGAGAGACAGGAAAAAAAAAACGAGAAGAAAGTTTAAGCTTGTTTAGCTCCTTCCCCACCCCCCTAAAAGACAAGCAGGGACACCATCTGTGAAGATTCGCTCTCCAGCCATGGCCCCCACCCTGGGAAGAAGTGGTTGAAGGGTTGGACAGGGCTGGAAGGGGGTTGGCGTGGGTTGGCGGGATGTTGGCGTGGGTTGGCGGGATGTTGGTGGAGGGTTGGAGGGGGATCCATAAAAGGAATTCACATAAATAACATGCTGGTCATGCTTGTGACTTGTGACTTGTGCATGTGACTTTGCTGGTGACAGAACTTCTCGAGGGTGTGAAGACGTACAGTAGGTATGAGGCGGACACAAAAATTGCTCGCAAAAAAAAAAATGTATAAGACCTCCGCTTTTGATTTTGATTGAATCTCTGCGAATCGCTTCAAGTCTTTGCGAGTCTTTGTGAATCTCTGCACCCTGCGACCTCCTGGCAAAGAAAATGAAGACGGTGACCTCCCCTTCTGTTCGCTTTTGGTGGTGGGGTGGGACGTGGAAGCAGAATGGAGTGTATCTGAGTTTCTTTCTGTCTTTCTCTCTCTCTCTCGTTCTTGCTCTCTCTTTCTTTCTCTCTTTCCCTCTCTTTTCTTTCTTTTTTCCAGCATGAAAGAGACACAGCGCACTTGAAACACGACAGACATGCTGTCTGACACTGACACTGCCTCAGTGTGTGCCTCGAAGGGTGGCTTCCTTTCACCGAAAACGATCCCCAGTTTGTTGTGTTGCAATGATCTCTTCTTTTATTTTTTTTTACTCCTCTTTCCTGGGAAAATCTGCCAGAGCTTATACATCCAAGCCAACGCATGAACTTTCAATCAGGGATTAGCCGGATTTTCCAATGTGGATCTTCTTTTGTGAATTTGGCCAGCGTCGCCTCTGTCGCTGGCAAAGGGAACGTAAATAGAATATGATCCCTGGGCCAATGGGGATTGCCTCGCTTATTTCAAAGAAAGACTTCAAAAAACCAGGGCCACTTAGCCCACTCCGCGAGCGCCATGGCGCAGTGGTCTGAAGTGGCATTCGCACAAGCGACAGACCACCAAAAAAGTCTGCGTCCAAGCAGGCAGCATATTGCTAACGTGCACTTTGGTCTGCGCTGGCCGGACGAAGCGGGGGAAGGCTGTGGAACATGGCTGTGGCTGGGAAAAGAAAAGAGCATCGAGAAAGGCAATAATGAAGAACGACTCGCTGGAAAAAACAATCGCTGCAATATTTATTATAAAACAGTTCGGCTGCGACTAATAGTTCAGTAACGGCTTCAGTAACTTGCACACTGTAAGCTCGCATAGATGAATTTACTTTGAGGAAACCAGTTGCCTTAAAAAAGTTAAGTATTAGGTAGTTATAACATAAGTTAGCAAAACTTAGAACATCCAGTTATTATAACTAAAAGAAAAGTTGATTTTCCTGTTTTTTATTTTTGTTATACTGTAAGACCAGATAAGTTGAATTTACTTAAAAAAAAGAGGAAACTTGTTGCCTTAAAAAAGTTAAATAATGGGGAATGAAAACTTGAGTTAGCATAACTTACAACATCAAGTTATTACAACTAAAAGGGAAGTTGATTTAACTTGAAGTTTTTGTTGTTGTTATACTGTAAGACCGGATAAGTTGAGTTTACTTAACTTTTTTTAAGGCAGCCGGTTTGCTCAACTTTTTTTTAAGTAATGGGGAATGAAAACTTGAGTTAGCATAAATGAAAACATCAAGTTATTGATTTATTTCTAAGGTAGCCCAGGGGGAATCACTACGCACTGATGGTGAGTGTCAGAAACTGATGGACACACCCAATGTGCAAATAGATTGTGACAGAAGCCAATGGAAAAGAAGCTGCCAATGGCAACAGACTAAACACAGTTATTATAAGTTGGTTCACCACTTTTGTACTACTTTTGTTCAAAAGTCTGCCAAATGTAATGTAATGTAATGTAATGTAATGGTTCAACTTATCAAAGATTTCAGTTTGAATAGAACAGTATTTGTGCCCACAAATGTTTAACTAACTCAAAATAGTTGAGTATTGTTTAGAAATATCCAATTTTATTTAAAACAGACTTGAGAAAACAACGTATGGGTTTACAGTGTAGCTCCATCAAAACCAAGCCAAGCCAACCCAAGCTAAGCCAATCCCAACCCATTCCCAACCTCAATCAGTCCCCTAACCCCCACCCCCTGATGCCATCTCTCCATCCACATCCATCTCAACCCCTATCTTTCGATGCTAGGCCCCTCTCTCTCTCGCCATTGTGCCCTTGCACAAGTCCACTTACCCAGATCTAGATGCTAATCCTGGCTTACCGCACTGTCTTGTCAGATAAGGGCGCAGGCTGCCGATATGTTACTTCCGCACGCTGATGGAGCTCCGCACATGGCCGCCAGCCACCGCACAGTGCACCGGATTGGACCCAACTCCACACAGTGTGTATTTGTGTGTGTGTGTGTTTATGCATGCATCTGTGCACGCAATTGTGCCTCGTGTCAAATATACACAAACCCACAACCCCGCATAGATGCACAAAAGGAAGCGAAGCAGGGAGCAGACTTAACTAACTTCCACACAAGCGCAAGTTTTATCTTAAAAAGAACAATGCGCAAATATGCCACCCATCTGAGCTCTGCATTTGTTCTTTAAATGTCAGCCAGCTGAAATCCGTCGCATTCAGCGCATTCAGCACACTGGGAATGTAGTAGTAGTAGTAGCAGCAGCAGGCGGGGTTGGCTGCTACACTGCAGCCGCCACTGCCACTGCCACTGCCTCTAACTCTGCTGCTGCCGATGCCACTGTGATTCCAGTCAATGATTTTTTTAGTCCAAAAATAAAATCGCACCTTGTGTTCTCCGCTTAATTACTCAGGAATCCCTTCACACATAAACATAATCCATATATGGTTAGAAAGGGCGGAGCTTACTCTTTCTAAAAATAGTGATAAATAACATCCCAGTGCGGTAAAGCTAAATCTACAAGAAACCCATTGAGAAAAAAAACACCTAAAAAAGTGATAAATTCTCCTTCCCCAACCAATAGTATTTACCTTTAGTGCTGCAAACATGTTTATATGATGTTTCAAACCAAATAATAATATCAGTAAATAATGACTCAAAAGTGTCCACAGAAAAACTACATGTGAAACTACCTGCTTTACTCAAACTAAAGCTAGGTATGGTGTGCGCACTACTTTATATATTTTTTTTAAGAATTTTACTTGCACATTTTTACTAAGCAGTTATTTTGCACTAAACATTTTTATTTATTTAGACTAAAAAGTTTACATTTTTGTTTATATTGTAGTTTTCTTTATGTGTCCTGATCCTTAAAATACTGAAAGGCATAGGCTGCTCTGAGTGTCAGGTTTTTAATATCTACATGTATCCTAGAGGTGTGATTATTGATTATCAAGAAAAATAACTCCGTCTGATGCTGTTTCTCCGTGTATTTTATCAAAGTAATAATTAATAATCCATGTAATGAACTATTATCATCAATATTCTTATGATTTTAACTTATAAACACTTTAGTTTAAACATTTCTAAAAATATATCTTAGGTTTGAATATATTTAAAGTCTATACATTCAAAAATAAGCAAATGATCAGTTCCAGGAAAATATAACAATTCTGCTTCTTTTTACATTTTAAATGATTATATTTTTGTGCAGCTGTATGTCTTCTGGAGTAAAAGAGATCAGGGCATGTGTCTGTCTGATATAATTACTGTGTTATAAGACCTGAAAGGGGAACTGACAAACAAAAACGGAGAAAAAACACAACAAAACAGCCTAGAGTTCAAAGGGTTAACTGTGAGAAGCTGTTTGGTTTTCTTTTTTTTTTTTTGCTCTGATAAAAAAACAAATAATATATATATATATATATATATATATATATCAGCTTCAGACAGGTGTGCTTTTATGTGGCCTATTTATAGGTTTTCATATCTTTCCATTCTCGCCTTTTATCTCAACCGTCCCAATATTTCTTCTCTTGTGTTAATCAGTGTCTATCATTGGCCCCAGACTTCTCTCCTTTTCCTTTTTCTTTTTCTCTTCTTCTTTTTCTCTTGGTTTCTTTTTGCAGGACACATAAACACTTAGAGTATAAACACAAACACACACAGGCACAGATTAAGGATATCAGATACTGATACCGATATGTTTGGTGTTATATAGTCTATAATTATAGAGTAAAATAAAGTTTTATACGTTTCAGAAGTTCAGAAAATACGCCATACACTTTTTCAAAAGGATAAGGATATAGGCTACTGTAGTTAGTGTTATATAGTCTATATGTAGTCTATAAGTATACTATCTTCTAGAATAATGAATACTGAGATACAATATTCTTTTTTCTTTTCTTTTTCACCAGGTTTGTTATCTTGGAATCCATCCATTGATGGAATAACCTGGTCTATATTCAGTATATTCAGGTACCTCATTCTTTCAGCACATCGGACTGTTGCTGAACCTAAACCTGCAGACCAACTGCAGCATCAACCCCAGAGTGTATCTTCTATATTGTAACACTACTTTTTTTACAAAGGTGGAAAAAGTGAGTAAAAGTACCTGTACTTTGCTAAAATTTTACTCAAGTAAAAGTAAAAGTACCCATCTAAAAATCTACTCGAGTAAAAGTAAAAAAGTACTCAATTAAAAAATTTACTTTGAGTAAAATTTACGTAGTTACTTTTAATTATTTGATGTAAAACAAGTACAAATCATAAATTAAATCTTTTTAATGAACTATTATTCCACATAACAATTTGGACCTTTCAGGCAGTAAAACCCATAAAACATTTTCAAGAACAAGTGGCATAGGTTTCTGATATATTTTTTCTTTACTTTTAAAAAGGTATGGTCATATATGTGACTATAAACCGTATTTTTATAGTTTAATATTATTTTTTAATTTGCCATTGCTATGCTTTAACTGCTATTCACATGCTTTTTTAACATCCAAACAGATTGTTTAATGATCCCAATAAAAACTTAAGAAATTACCATTAAAAACTTGAAATCATACAAAAAAAAACTGTTGGACCCCAGGCTACACAGTTGATTCACACAGCGTCTCTCCCGCTAACCGTAATAAACACTGCTGGGAAAAGTTCAGCTGCGCTGCCATGGAGAACAAAACTATATATTTTTTTTTAATTCAGACATTTTTTTTCCCCAGCATTTAATTAATTACTCAGTAACGGGGAGTTTTCCAATGTAGCGAAGTAAATTATTTGTGTCAAAATGTACTTGAGTAAAAGTAAAATTACTCAAAAATTATTTTAAAAACTACTTTAAAAATTCCAAATTACTCATAAAATCTACTCAATTACAGTAATGTGAGTAAATGTAATTCATTACTTTTCACCTCAGCTTTTTTATATGTATTTTATTATTTCATGTCCTTTTTTAGTGGACTTTTAGTGGGGTTTCTTGGTCTCAGAACATTGAAAAAACGTGTAAAACACTGATTTCCACAGTCGCCGACTCACAGTCTTCAGATTCCTCCAGCTCCAACCTCCATCTCTGGCTTTAGCTGAGCTGGCACAGCAAGGGTTAAGTCTTCTAAATCGCTTTGGGGCGAAGTAGCTGCGGCGTCCCAGTTTACTTCCTCACCTATTCATGTCCTGCTTTGTTCCTTAAGTTCTTTTTCTACACTCCAATCCGTGTCTAACAAACTCTCCTCTTTGTTTTTGTCTTTGCTGTGGCTCTTAAGTTGCTTGTTTCTCCGTTGCTCCGAGCGCTGTGCTGCCTGCTTGTTTGGGCGATTAGCGCGTGGCTGCTGCTGCTGCCGCTGCCGCCGCCGCCGCTGCTGCTGCTACCATTGCTGTGGCTGCTGCCTATGTGTGTGTATGTGTTGGTGTGTTGGTGTGTGTGTTTCTCGGGCTCTTCGGGGCCCCGGGGGTGATACGCTCAGCGTTAAATGGCCCTCCATTCTGCCCACCTATCTCTCCCAAGACGAGGCCACAGCCTCCCTGTGGAAAATCCCCGTCCCCGAGCGCTGGGCGAGGAACGGGAGGGGATTAGGTGTTCCGCCTGAAAAGCACGCTAAATTAAGTCCTCACTGTTTATTTTTATACTTTGTATTGTAAATTAAAATGGTGGAAATTCATCTTATTGTACTTTTTCCCTTTCTTTTCTCTTCCTGTTTTTTCTTTTCTCTTTTTTTCTTTTTTTTTTTTAATTTCGCTCCTCTCAATTCCCTCAAATCAGATTGTTCTCTGTGCAAGAGAGTGTGACACGCTTGCAGCACAAGGAGGATGACAATAAGAGAGAAAGAAAGAAAGAGAGAAAGAGAGAGAGAGAAAGAAATCTGAATACACAAGCCTGCATGCAACAAGCCCACGCTCACACCCATACAGTGTAAATACACACACACACTTACACACACAAACTCCCACCACTAAACACCTTCAGATCTGTTTACAGGAATCACACACACACTAAGGAGTCTTATTTCAATGAAAGTATCTTCCTCCCATCCCCTAATATCCCCACCTAAAATTCAGTTTTATTTATATACTGGTTCGCACAGTAAACTCACACTCGCAGAGCTGATTTACCGAGGCCCAGGGCTCGGAACTCCCAGGGAGCAGCACAAAGGCAACAGCGGCAAAGCAAAATATAGCAATTTACCCCGAGAAGAATACAAGGATACATCCTGAGAAGACCCAAGATCTGCTTATAAATAGAGCTGAACCATCTTCTTCCTCAACTTACTGAACAAAGGTGGGTAAAGTCATGGTGGGTAAAAGCCTTCGCTTCACAACTGTGTGCTCAGAAACATGTGATTTTGTTTAATTTCCAGGTATAATAACAATTAGGCATGAGTTATTAATGTTTAATAATAATGTGTTTCTGATGGTTATTAGAGATAACACACAGGGAGGCTGAGGAAGGGTTTCTTTCCACAGGCTATCCGTGCTCTCAACCAGATTTGTGATTGAGTAATGGAAACCATTATGTGCTTCGATTAGAAAAAAGTGCCATTATAATGTGCCTTCCACGCCACCTTTACTAGATAGCAGCATCCCAAAGAATGCCATTTAGGTACACCTCTATTGGAGTAGTGCCCACCAGCGCCCACCAATGATGGAACAAAGTTAATACAAAAAATTGTGAAAATGGTGCATCAAGGCCTGACATTGGCCCTATTTTAGCGACCTATAGATACGACGTCAACCGTGCACCGTACAACTTGATTTAGGGCAAGTCAGTGTGTCTTTGCTATTGTAACGACGGGAAAAGTACAGCTTGTGCATCTTAAAATGCACAAAAGTAATGTTTCTTAATGAATCATGGGTGTGTTTTGGGTGAAATACATGTAAAATTAATCAATCATTGTGTCAGTTACCATTTCCTTTAAGAGCCAGGTGAGCTCTGTCTTTGGCAGATTGCTATTTAAATGGCACAGCTACCTGGATGTGTCCCAGAGGAATAACATTCGCCTGTATTGGCAATCCACTGCTAAGATAGCAATGAGCATCTGACTTTTGGACTTTTGACGGCTGTCTAGGTTGTATTCAGTCAGTGAAGCACCTGTGTTTACCATTGCCAAGATAGCAATACACTAGAAATTTACCAGATCATTGTATATATATTCAGAATCACTGTTGCTATTTAAACAACGCAAGTGGAAGGTGTAAAAATAGCCTGTTGGTGGGGTGTAAGATAGCAATGAACACACAAATTCATACAATTCATAGCAATGTGTACAAATTTGATCATTCTCTTTTGCATAGGCCCTTCCTGCTAGGACCCAACAGTATTAAAACAGTAAATGTGTGGATCTACTACAGTGTTTTAAAACCATTTTCATGACCTTATATGGTGGTAGAAGAGTAAACCCACATGGTATCAACCCAATAACAGACGTCAGTGATTGTGCCCTAAAAATCAGCCGAATCAATTCAGCTGTCTCATTTGGGAGGAGGCTGAAAAACGGTGAAATCAGGTCAGATCTTCTCATCAATGTTCTTTCTTAAAGGCTCTACTCGTGAAAGTGCCGTTTAGGCCTTGCTTTAAAGTCACATCCATATTCCTCTCTCTTACACTCTTCAGTGTATATATATTCATAAGCACTGTTGCTATTTAAACAACGCAAGTGGAAGGTGTGAAAATAGACTTTTGTTGGGGTGTAAGATAGCCATGAACATACAAAGTCATACAATTCATAGCAATGCATACAAATGTGATCATTTTGTTTTATAATGGCCCTCCTTGAACATTATTTAATCAAGATTGGACCCAACAGTATTAAAATAGTATATGTGTGGATCTACTACACTGTTTTAAAACCATTTTCATGACCTTATATGGTGGTGGAAGAGTAAACCCACACAGTATCAACCCAATAACAGACGTCAGTGACTGTGCCCTAAAAATCAGCCGAATCAATTCAGCCGTCTCATTTGAAAAATGGTGAAATCAGGTCAGATCTTCTCATCAACGTTCTTTCTAAAGGGCTCTACTCGTGAAAGTGCCGTTTAGGCCTCGCTTTTTAAAGTCGCATCCATATTCCTCCCTCACCACCACCCACCCAACTACCCCCTCCCCCCCTCCACCTCCCACCAACCCCCGCCGTCATACGTCAGGAAACTAATAAAATAAATCAATAATGATTCTCATATGAATAAATGACTGCATGCTGAATGTATTCGACCCTCAGCCCTCACTTTGATTTGAGAGCTGAATTACATGCACAGTAAATTACACTCCAGCTGCAACTTGGTTGCACACAAACCAGCATCCCTCAGCAAGACAAGACAAGCGCTGTAAGTATAGCGGGAAAAGATGGAACAACAAATACATTAGAACTCATTCAGGCTGATTCAGAGCTTTCGCTCGGGCTCCGTACTCCGCGCCGTACCATGGTACGAGAAAAAGAAAAAAAAACAATTCCGGGGAAAAAAAAAGAAAATGAGTGGAGCACCATTTTCCCCATTGTAGTTCATAATTGATATTTTGCATAGGTGAACATTAAAAGCCGTCCGCCTGAATTGAGCGCCATTGTGCCGACAAACATCTCCGTATTCTTTAAGATAAATAAAGGGACGCCTCATTGACTTTTCTAAAGATTTTTTTTCCTCTTTCCTCTCCCTCCTCCTCTCTATTCTCTTTCTGTTGCATTGAAGGAGAAATACACCATTAACTCCCTGTAGCCATGGTGGTGAGGCATGGATTGGATTGGATTGCATAGGAAGGCAGAATACAAAAAGAAAAATAAATATAAATAAATAAATAAATAAATAAAAAACAAACACAAAAAAAATTTAGAGTGAATATTATTTCAAAACTAAACGAAAATTCAAAAGTAAAAGAAAAAAAAGAAAAGTGGAAAAACCTACCTGTTAATATTTACAGCTGAGCAATGAAACTCAATGAACTCACTTTCTCAGTGTGAAATATTAATATATATATTAATAAAAGATTTTAATAAAAGTCCAAAAATCTAAAATTATGAAATTACAACCTTACAGAATACATGCAGATTCAAAAATAAATAAATAAATAAATAGATAAAATTGGTAGTCTGAGAGTTTTTTAAACTACTAAAGGAAGAAAAAGCATGTGATTAATAAAAAAAAAAAAAACAATGCTGACCTTCACTGTGAAACATTACTAAGTGACAAGTACAGAATTACTGTACACAACACAAGCCTTATTTTTGTTCATCATGACCAGAAGAAGCTCCGCCCACTTCTCTACTACAATACAGAGTTACTATATTCACTAATACCACTTTACTACAACTTTACTACTGTACACAACACAAGCCTTATGTTCACCATGACCAGAAGAAGCTCCGCCCACTTCTCTACTACAATACAGAGTTACTATATTCACTAATACCACTTTACTACAACTTTACTACTGTACACAACTCAAGCCTTATGTTCACCATGATCAGAAGAAGCTCCGCCCACTTCTCTACTACAATACAGAGTTACTATATTCACTAATACCACTTTACTACAACTTTACTACTGTACACAACTCAAGCCTTATGTTCACCATGATCAGAAGAAGCTCCGCCCACTTCTCTACTACAATACAGAGTTACTATATTCACTAATACCACTTTACTACAACTTTACTACTGTACACAACTCAAGCCTTATGTTCACCATGACCAGATCACCAATCACACATCTCACATAAAGAGAGCTCTGTTCTTATTTAAGGGTATTTAAGGGCTCTGTCACTTTTATCCAAATAAGCTGTTTCTGGTCATGCCCCATGTTTAAGCTGAGCATTTACCACAGGTTAGCGTCAGCTTATACTAAATAACAAAAACACAAACAAGCTAATTCATGCTTTATTGAAACTACTTACATTACCCTCATCATTAGGTATAGATCCCTCCCTCAGACAAAGTCTGCTGGCTAATCCTGCTGTGCACTGTCTGTGGTAAGGGGTGGAGCCAGGGCAGTTCTATGCATCACAATAAGGGAGCATCTAAATGGCTTATAGAAGCATATGATTCCTGACACTAGACGCTTTTAGCTGATTCACAGAAAATAGAGGGTTTATGGGGGCAGTCGAGACCCAAATTGAAAGAGAAAATCACGCAAAAAAGTGAATTTTTAATATTTTATTTTTAATATTTACAACCAAGCAGTGATCTTACTCTCGCTGTGAAACATTACAAGAGTGAGAAGAAGCGAATTACAGAACACGCGATTCAAAAAAGCAAACAAACCTTTTTTAAATATATATTTTTTAAAGAAGCTGCTTGATATTTGAGATTCCAGCTGAGCTGAGGCGTCTACGCGACGTGGGAGATTCAACCACAGATTCTAATGGATGTCTTTGCCCCATATAGTGCTCTTTTATACACACACTCACCCACACAGACACACACACTCACTTACACACACATGCTAGCTAGCAGGCTCCCCAAAATGAAGGATTCCTTAATGTATTCTAGTATATTACTCTAAATGGTTTCATCAGTCTTTGAAAAGTGAGAATATGTGCCATTTTATCATGTCTCCATAATGGAGGCTGGGTCTTTGCCAAAGGCCTCCAAAGCCATACAGGGGGAAAAAGGGGTGGGCGGGTGGATGGGTGGGTGGGACGATGAGTAGTGGTGGTGGCGGTGGTGGTGGGGGAGTGTGTGTATGTATGAGAGTGTGTGTGTATAAGTGTGTACGTGGGGTGGGTGGAGGGTGTGGGGGTCTGTTTGGAGGGAGTCAATCAGTGCCAATGAAGGAGAGAGGGAGGAACGTCGGGCGAGCGAGAGCAACCTTTTCCCCCCAACCAGCCTGCCATTTTCCCCAAGTTATTTGTTCGAATGCACTGCATCACTCTTTAAAACTCCTCATTAATCAATCCAGTCTTCTTATTATTTCTGTAAATGCAGCTGAGATTGCTAAATAAAAAGAGATTTCTCGTTCGGGGGGGAGGAGAGGAGAGAGAGAGAGAGAGGAAAAGAGAGGGGGAAAAAAAGAAAGAAAGAAAAAACAGAAGACTGAAATGAAACCGCATTCATTGGACCTTAAAATGTTTTGATGGCTTTTCAGAGGCACATTATATTTACATAGGAATGTGTCATTAACGTCAACGGCGAACCAGAAACTATTAAACTAATACAATGCTAAACTGAACAACCTTGAGAATTTGATTAGAGCCATTGTGAGTTTTAAAAATGCTCCATTCTTGGGTTAAAACAAAAGACTGATGCTTTCAGCTATGCTAATAATTCAGCTGTCAACGTTCATTGATGTATCTGACTGCTGCAGCTAGCATTTACATACTTTATATATAGCAAATGGGGGAGGAGGGAGTGTGTACGTGTGTGTATTATGTGTGTGTGTGTGTGCGGCGAGATCTATGCGCAGAATCATAATAGAGGTTTGAAACAAACACGCAACTGTTTGTGTTTCATTTCAAATTAGCCGCTGTAATTTTCGAGAAGACTGCAGGCATTGTTTGCTTGGCAAAGTCATGTGTTTTGGAGCATTTTTAATTCTCCTATTATTGCGCTTGCTGGAGACGCAGCGGCGTTTCTCCGCGACGGGTTTCTTTCTCTTTTTTTCTTTTTTTTTTCCAGCCACGCCAAGTGCTCTTAAACGCCGGCGAATAATCTTTGCTCTGAGCTCATCTCTGAATATCAAACTCCCAATGATCTTCTTACACTGTTTATTAACCGTGCAGAAGTGCAGGCGTTCCAGAATAAACCCAATACTGAGGTTTAAACCAACATGGAGCCATATCTGTATGTACAGTCATGGCAGAAAGTGTTGGCACCCTTGAAAATTAAGTATTTTTCTCCCAGAAAATTATTGCAATCACACATGTTTGCAAAAAAAAAAAAAAAAACAGAGGGAAAAAAAAAGGCAAATTTGACATAATTTTATACAAAACTCCAAAAATGGGCCGGACAACATTATTATTAGACGTTATTATTATTACCTTTTCAAATTTGAGGGTAATGTGATGCTCATTCAAACTCACTTGTGATAAGAGTAACAGGTGTTGGCAATTTAAAAATCACCTGAAACCAGATAAAAAGGACATAAGTTGGCTCAATCTTTGCACTGTGTGTCATCTGTGTTCGCCACACTAAGCATCAGGAGAAGAGAAAGAGGAGAAGAGAGAGAACTGTCTGAGGACTTGAGAACCAAAATTGTGGATAAATATAAAAAAATTAACAATCTCAAGGTTACAAGTCCATCTCCAGAGATCTTGATGTTCCTTTGTCCACGGTGCGCAAAATAATCAAGAAGATTACAACCCACAGCACTGTAGCTAACCTCCCTGGACGTGGACGGAGGCATCATGAAATCTGAAGACTACCAAAAGATTTTGGGTCGCAATGTAGGGGCCTGTGTCAGAAAACTGGTTTTGCGAGTACCACTTTAAAATAAGACTCTTTATAAAGAATTTATGTTTAGTTATTACTTATTATTGATTAGGTTTTAAATGCCTTAAAAACCATTGATAAAACAATTAAAACACATCAATTAAAAAAAAAAGCAAGAGTGGCAACTTAGTCATTTAATTCATGGTAAATAGTTAAACATACTAATAAATATATTAATATGGCAGGTTTAATGCCAAAGTAAAATACGTATCTATAAAGATCTGAGATTTGACAGTATAAACGAGTGTAGAATCACCACTTTTTTAGCTAATTTTCAGCTCACTCTTGACATTTCTACGTATGTTATATACTAACTGTTTATTGATGGGTTTTAAAGTATTAGCAACCTAAAAAATAACCATCAATAAACTCCTTTCTAAACCATTCATAAACCCTTTATAAAGGTAGTCTTATTTTAAAGTGTAACCGGTTTGTGTCTTAGGTGATGGGTCTTCCAGCAGGACAATGACCCCAAACATCGAAATCCCATTGAACACCTTTGGAGAGATCTTAAAATTACTGTTGGGAGAAGAAACCCTTCAAATATGAGAGACTTGGGGCAGTTTTGCAAAGGAAGAATGGTCCAAAATTCCAGTTGAGAGGTGTAAGAAGCTTGTTGATAGTTATAGGAAGCGATTGATTTCAGTTATTTTTTCCAAAGGGTGTGTAACCAAACATTAAGTTGAGGGTGACAATAACTTTGTCCGGCCCTTTTTTGGAGTTTTTTTGTAAAATTATGTAAAATTTGCCTTTTTTTTCCTCTGTTTATAACAAAACATGACTGTATATACATTCATATACCTTCTCTTTTCTTTATTTAATCTATTTTCTACATTGAAGATTAATCTTAAAGCCAATTAAATTCATTTCTAATCAATTAAAGGACTCTGATCTAAACCTGATGAACTGAGATGGTGATTTACAGTGATTTAGGATGAGCTGGAGCTTCACAACATGAAGAAAATCCTTGTAAAAAGGAAGTATACTTAAGTGTATTAAAAGTGTGTTAAAATTAGGTAAAGAATGCTAAAAGAACAAAATTATTAAAATTAAAAATACTTTCTCTGTATTTCCAAGAAATACATTTGTAGGCAATATGCTTTAAGTTACAGTAAATGTTTTAATAGAAAATATATGTAGTGGCATTAAATGCTGCTTAAAGTGCACTTTAGTGAAGCGTAGTACATAATATGTGCATTAATACGCAAAGTAGTACATTTACAATATACTTCAAGTGTATCAAAACAGATGTTTAAAAAACACACAAACTTAAATCTACTCGAGTTTGTCAAAAAAAAAAAAAATTAAACTCAAAAGCATAGCTAAAGTATAGCTTAATTACAACTGAAATATACTTAAGTTCCCATAAGCTGTTCCAAAGTAGAACATTTAGTTTAATTAAGTCATATTTGAATTTTAATTTTAAAAAGTATACACTTTTCCTCATTAAGTATACTTAAGTATAGTAAGTATACTTACTATACTTACCAAGAGTGTGCAGATCTGTCCTCAAAGACTATATTTTAAGTTTATATTTGTCCAATATGTCTAATATAACTGTTTGGTTATATTATATATAGTTGTATTATAGGAAAATATACAGTACATGTGTAACCGACTCTGATACACATGTGTAACATAATGTGTACAATTGTAATTAATCTTTATTTAATCTGTAACAATGTGTACTTAAACAGTAGTTACACTGCTATTACATGATTGTTACTATGTAACTACACAGTTATTACAGACACTTATTATAAAATGAGTCCCAATATTATTGTCTTTTTAAGCTTTACCACGATAAGCCATTTATATTATAATAATACAGTAGCATGATAATATTAATTATTTGTATAGATATCTTTGCATTTTTACTGTATTATACTGTTCATTTTCATTTTTCTCATAATTAGGGTGTAGTGGCAAATAAATAAATAAATAGATTTATTTATTGTAGATTTGTATTTAACTCCACAATCCCTTCTCATTTATATTTACAATTAAATGCTTAAATAGGTAAGCTTTGTCTTAACTAATTATTAAAGTAATTAAAGTAGACAATACTATAATTTTAATGCATGATGCAATAAGTGTTTTTTTAGCATTCGTAATAATAGTAAATTATGTCTTAACAATTGTTAAGGCATTTTGTCATGATTTCTGTCTATTAATGTACCCTTATTGTAAAGTGTAGAGTGCTACCAATACTTTATAATATAATAAAATGGCTTAATAAAGCTGTATTGCTTAATATTCTAAACAGGAGCTTTAAGTCCATAAAGAACTGAGTAAGTCAATAACTCAAACCACAATATGACTTTTAGGGTTAAGAAGCTTCATATTCTAAGTGGCCTGAGGTCATTTCTTACACCACACGTTTTATAAACTGATATTAAAACATGCAGCACATATTAAAATGACATAACAGCTCAAAACAGTTGTCACTGGATCTGCTGTGTATTTAATGTTAAATTAACACTGGAATTTTTAAATAAATACGAGTTTTAACTCTTTAATCTACTTACTTATAGAGAGGAAAACAAACCTGAGAGAATTCAGTTCAATTAGTGTTAAATTAACCAGGTACTTAACAGTAGAAATGAACAGTGAACAATGAATATGGCTTTTGCAATTCAATGCATTTATTTCACAGGAAAGAGAGTGATAGTACTGTTAAAATTGGCAGGTAATTTAGAGTTAAAATTATTTTTTACAATAGACAGACATAATAAAAGTCAGATATTTGAGGATGTTATGAATAAAAATGGGTTAAAACTGTGGTTAACTTTAGTTTTTAACTTTTAAAAGAAGTCATTACCAGTTAAAAGTTTAGACACACCTTAAAATCTGTGTTATTTTTTTACATTATTTTAAAATGTTTTGCATTGTAGATTTAATATGGAGTCATTAAGTAAAGCAAAAAAGTGTTAAACAAACTAGATTATGTTTTATATTTTACATTTGCCTTGTCAGTTTTATGAGGTAGAGTCACCTGGATTTTCAGGCTTTCAGTTAACAGCTGTGCTGAACTCATCAAGAAAACTATTAATTAGTAAAAATTAGAATTTACCTTGCCTCAATGGCACTAGTACTACTATTTTTCCAGTGCAGTGGGCAGGGCCAAGCTGCCGTTTCATTGGTTAATTAACGTGTTCATTGGCTGGTTCATGGTCTATTCTGATGGACAACAGCTCTCAAATGTGTTAATAATAGTGTTATGTGCAAAAAAACATTTACAAATAAAGACAATACATGATGTCCATTATAATGGATGCAGGGTCTGAAAGGGTTAAAAAGAAAGAAAAAGAAGAATTTCAAGAAGTTCGAAAGTATCTTCGAGTGCATCAAAAAAGTTATAATGATGGAACTGGCACTCATCAGAACCGCCCCAGGAAAGAAAGAGCGAGAGTTTCCTCTGTTGTACAGGATAAGTTCATCAGTTACCAGTTTCCAGCCTCAGAAACTGCAAGTTAACAGCAAATACAGTAAATTCTTACAGTAAATAAGAGTATTTAGATTTGTTTAATATTTTTTTTTAATAAAAGTTACTACATGATTTCTTCATATCAAATATATATATAATAAACTAAATATATGTATGCATTGTTCTGTATGTATTTATCTTCTTACAAATCCTAACTGAGTCACTGTATGTGAAACAAACTGCATTATTAAGGTACATATCCCATAATTAAGCATTCATATTGAGGGAAAAAGCAATATTTTATCTTGCAGTTAGCATTTTAATACGTTTTCCCACAATGCACTTCTACTGTGTGTAAACAAGCTTGCGGAATTGATGCAATGAACAGCACGGCGATGAATAAAGCTTTATTTAGGCCCAGTTTTCCAAAGATTAAAAAAAGAAAACAAGAAAGTCCTGATGAAATAAAGAAGCTGTTTGTGTCATTATCTGTTTGAACATATATTACATCCTTTGTGAAATATTTAACAATGCTTTATCATACCCCGGAGATATATTTTACACAGCGATCTAATTAAAGCCACCTACTATCCTATTTAAGACAAAAAAAAAAGAGAGAAAGAAAAAATCTATATATTCTATATAATTACGAAATGCTGCATTATTTAATATATTTAAACCCCCTAAGCCCCGCGCGAGAGGCTGTAATAATTTTAATCAAAAAGGAAAATGAATAGACTTCCATTTCTTTTGGTGCTGTTTAGAGGCTTTAATTGTGGAAAGGAGTAAATCTGGATTGTTCTGCGTGTTTGTGTGCGCGAGTGTGCGCATCTAAAATGGAAAAAAATGAGAGTGAATTAGTATGAAAGCATGCATGAAATCTACTTTTAAATCATTTACGAACCGTGTAACAAAGTGACTGTGATTATGCCGACCAAGGCCATCACTTAACAACAAACTGAAGGATGTGAGTACGTGTGTGTGTGTGTGTGCTTGTTTGGCTGTGTGTGAGTGTGTGTATGAGTGTGTATAAAAGTGTGTGTGCGTGTAAAAAAAAAAGAAGGGAAGAAATAGCGATGAGTACCTGCTAGTCCGAGCATGCTCTCGCGCGCTGTCTCGTTGGCTGGCTGGCTGTGAAAGATTCGGGATCATCATTTTGCCTGGGATATTACACAGCGTCATATTGTTGTCTGCCGCATTGTTGCTAAAGTAGCCCATTAAAATGCAAGCATGTATATTAAAAAGCAGCGCTGCTTTTTGATGGATAGTCGTGGGTTTATGAATAAGCGTGCATATTGATTGGCGAAAAGGTGAAAAGCAGTTTGACACAATTATTTCTGAAAGGGGCGCCGCTCTCCCACATGATTTAAAAGCCATTCTAAATGCCCGTCACTTACATTTCCTTATAGAAGACCCCCGTGACTCGGCTGGAAATAATAATTATGAAAATGTGAAAATGGTTATAGTGTATATTGCATCCCCCTGCAGGCGCTATACGAGGCGTGGACGCAGATACTGGTC
Source organism: Astyanax mexicanus (assembly GCF_023375975.1). NCBI lineage: Eukaryota > Metazoa > Chordata > Actinopteri > Characiformes > Acestrorhamphidae > Astyanax > Astyanax mexicanus. The sequence continues at coordinate 4,409,763 of NC_064430.1, forward strand.
GGCATCGGGGAAGAGGAAGAGGAAGATGCTGGAAAAGAGAATCTTAGATGAATCTTATAGAAAGCCTTGGTCACAAGGTCTATACTGTCGTAAAAACATAAAAAACTACGAAAAAACAGTAAAATACTGTGAATAAAAGTGCATTATGACAATTTAAATTTATGTTTGCGCAGTGCAACTTTGATAAGTACAACTCCATCCTATATGCAAACTGGGCGTGTCCTCCTTTCAGGAGTAAAGGCATAAAGTTATCCAAAAGCAGTGTGTAAGACTGGTGGAGGAGAATATGGCAAGATGCATGAAAACTGTCATTAAAAAAACAGGATTATTCCACCAAATATTGATTTCTGAACTCTTAAAACTTTATGAATATGAACTTGTTGTTTTCTTTGCATTATTTGAGGTCTGAAAGCTCTGCATCTTTTTTTGTTATTTCAGCCATTTCTCATTTTCTGCAAATAAATGCTCTAAATGACAATATTTTTATTTGGAATTTGGGAGAAATGTGAAATCCAGAAACTGAAGTGGTCTCAGTGTTGAAGGCTGTAGGAGCAAGTTACCATTTTCTTCATGTTGGCTAAACTCCTTAGTGACCACTGATGCACTAACCTATAATCATTATAATAATTAATATAGAATTATGATATTGGAAAATGTGGCATCTGTTAATGTTTGAGTCTAAGAGATTAACAGGCCCAAATAAACAGAATATCATTTTAAAAAGTTGCTTAGTTTTAAAATTAAGAAACACTTAGCAGCTAAAATCCTACTGCCAGTATTTTGCTGTATTTATTACAAATATTAAATATATATTTAAGAAACTGTAACTCAGAATGCAGCATAGAAACTGCAGTAAATATGGTAAACAGCTGGAAACCATGCTGAGAGAATTTTTACTGTAATTTTACAGATAATTTTAGTGTACTTCTATTTCATCCTTAGATATCTCGCTCATCCCTTTTTCTTCTTCTTTTTCTTTTTCTTCTTTTTTTTGCTCACATTCTTTTCTTTCAATCGCTCTATCTTGTTTTTTTTTTGTTCTCCTGGAGAATGTAATATCTGTCCAGAGACTTTCTCTAGATGCAGATATGAATGCAGAATTTGATTAACCTGAGGCTGATCTTTGTTGTTCCCACCACAAAGAAGGTGCTGGAGACCCAGTGGTCGATGTATTGCGATGCGCAGGACGACATATGGCAGATATACGGGTGCTGGGGACTATTGACCTGGGGAGTTATTGCAATGCCTGGATGAAATATATATTGAACTTTATAATAATAATAATATATATAACGGTTTGTGGCAGCGCTCCTCAGATCCTCAGAGAATGGATGGACTCGTGTTAAACTGGCACCTGTAACCTGTAAAATACATTTAAAGGACACTTTCTGTCCAATAGTCACAATTGTGACCTATGTTCACTATACTGACCTCAATTGTGCGCCCACCATTAATATTAACTCACTATTAATCCTATTATTAATCACAGAGCTGGTGGATATTTGACCCCTTGCACTCCTCCAACCTCCAATTGAAGATGCTCCACAGATGCTCAATTGGTTTTTAGGTCTGGAGACGGTACCACTTTAAAATAAGACTACCTTTATAAAGGGTTTATAAATGGTTTACAATTAGTTTATTAATGGTTTCTAATTAGGTTGTAAATGCTTTAATATCATTAATAATCAGTTATAACACATACGTAGAAAGGGCAACAGTATAGATGGCTGTAGGTTCACTATTTGGCAAACAGCAGGTCATTGTTGCCCTTTCTATGTATGTGTTATAACTGATTACTAATGATTTAAGGTATTTACAACTTAATTAGTAACCATTAATAAACTAACTGTAAAGTAAATCATCTCTAAAAGACTTTATAAACATACTCATAACACATTATAATGCACTCATAAGGCATTATTAACATGGCTATACATATTTATAAAAATGCATAATTCATCATAGCCATGTTTATTATCCATCATGAACTGTGATTATAATGCATTAATAGCTGTGTTTATAACATGTATTATGTCAATATGTCAAATGTAATGTGATTAAAAAAGCTTCTAACTTATGAACACACCCTCAGTAATCCTATAAATATATTTTTAACCACTCATAAATTATACTTGTCTTGAATATAATATTAGTTAGAATAAATTATAATGTATTATAACAGGTATTTGTGCATAACAGGTAAAGTGACATATTTACATTGTGGTATTATGTTATTAACGAAAGATATAAACTATTTTAACATATATATATATATATATATTTTTTTTTTTTTGTGTGTATTATGCACAAATAGTGTATTATGATCACAGTCATATTTGCTTAATAATCATGGCTATACTGGGTTATGCATTTTATGTAGTATGTAAGTGTTTATGGCCATGTTTATATAATGCCTTATGAATGCATTATAATATGCTATGAATATGGTTATGAAGTCTAATAGAGATGACATCCATAGAAAGTGCTACCTATAAAATAAATATAAATTTCTATATAGTAGTGTAAAGAGATAACATTCCCTTGTGAAAAGAAAGTATACTTGAGAGCATTAAAAGTATATTCAAATTAAGTAAAGAATATAAAAAGTGCACTTTCAATTTAATATACTTTATGAAAATACACATTAAATATACTTTCTCTATATTTCAATAAAATGTCATTTAAGCAATGTGCTTTAAATTAAATGTTGTGCTGATAGAAAATCTATGTGGAATTAAATATTTTAATGCTTACATTAAAGTGCACACAATTTGTGCATCAATACGCAAAGTAGTACATTTACAATATACTTCGAGTGTATTTAAAAAAAGGTGTTTAAAAAACACACATAATTCTACCGCAGAAGTTATACAAAAAAGCTCTCAAAGGCTCAACCTCATGCTTTTATGCTGTTTTTAAATATAGTTTATTTACAACTGAATATACTTAAGTTCCTATGAGTTGTTCCAAAATAGTAGATTTAGTATGTATTTAAGCACATATTTTAATTTTAAGTTCAATTTTCAGTTTAACTCCTTACATTGTCGTAACACAATAACAACTACAGCTCTGGAAAAAAAAAGAGACCACTTAAAAATTATGAGTTTCTTTGATTTTACCAAATTATAAACCTCTGGAATATAATCAAGAGGAAGATGGATGATCACAAACCATCAAACCACCAAACTGAACTGCTTGAATTTTTGCACCAGGAGTAAAGCAGCATAAAGTTATCCAAAAGCAGTGTGTAAGACTGGTGGAGGGGAACATGATGTCAAGATGCGTGAAAAAAACTGTGATTAAAAACCAGGGTTATTCCACCAAATATTGATTTCTGAACTCTTAAAACTTTATGAATATGAACTTGTTTGAAAGCTCTGCATCTTTTTTTTTGTTATTTCAGCCATTTCTAATTTTCTGCAAAAAATGCTCTAAATTACATAATTTTTATTTGAAATTTGGGAGAAATGTTGTCTGTAGTTTATAGAATAAATTAATAAGGTTCTGAAGTGGTATTCCCCTGCATAGATGCCCAGAAATTAAGATTTCTAAGGTTTTTTTTATACAGGAAACTTAAAAAAAAATAGACAACAGACTCAGTTTAGCACACTGTGCAGAACTCTGGCTCTCTTTTGAGTTCACCACCCCTGTCCTAATCAATTGATCAGTGAATACAAGCATATTTCCTTCATCGAGGAGCTCATTCAACCAGATCCAGTTCGTAACACAGCTATGTTTTTTGCATGCGGCCCTTAACATCAACACTGCTAATCCATTTGATCAAATAAGAGGAAGGTGAATGCATGAATGGCTGCTGTTCTCTATTAAATCATTGGGATGCATTACATGCCACTTTGTAGTCTGTTGGTGATGAATACACACTGATTAGCATGGTGGTGGTGTGTGTTCGGTGCTTGTGTTAGTAGTGTGTGTTGAGCTGATGGTACCGTGAGCGTATTAGATACAGCAGTGCTGCTGGAGTTCTTAAACACTGTGTTTAACCGCTCACTGTCCTCCACTCTGTTACACACTTCTACCTACAGCTGCTTGATTTTGCGTTTGTCATACGTTTGTCCTTCATTGGATTTAAAAGACAATAAAAGAAGAAAATGAGACAAAAGCTCAACATTTTAGCTTTTATTTGCAGGTAGTTACATCTGATGTATCTGATGCACAGTTCATAAGATAGCACTTTCTGTCTAAACCCACCCATTAAAAGTCTTGTGTAGGTGTATTTTGTTGCCCAGGTGTTTCTTATTATATTGAATATTTAAGGTCTATAGGTGAAAAACAAGCAATTATAAAGCTGAGAGAAGATAGAAAAACAATCAGAAGCATTATGTAAATAGTGTCCATATTATACAGTACAACTGTTTGGAATGTCCTGAAGAAGAAAGTCATCACTGGTGTATTAGGTAGCAGGTGTTGAGTAGGTAGACCAAAGAAAACTACAGTAGTTATAGGTATATGTTTATGTAAAATGAACATTGTTGTTTTATTCTATAAACTACAGACAACATTTCTACCAAATTCCAAGTAAAAATATTGTCATTTAGAGCATTTATTTACAGAAAATGAGAAATGGCTGAAATAACAAAAAAAGATGCCGAGCTTTCAGACTTTAAATAATGCAAAGACATATTGTGAGTTCATATTCATAGTTTTCAAGTTTTAAGAGTTCAGAAATCAATCAATATTTTTTTTGTTTTCATGCATCTTGGCATTAAATTCTCCTCCACTAGTCTTACACACTGCTTTTGGATAACTTTATGCTGCTTTACTCCTGGTGCACAAATTCAAGCAGTTCAGCTTTTTTTTTTCAGTTTGATGGCTTGTGATCATCCATCTTCCACAGTATATAGAGCATGCATCTTACTTGCTAAAGAGGAGACTGAAGGGAGTAAACCCCCTCAAAATATAATCATCTTTTAATGTCCAAACCAAATGTTTTTCAATAATGTACAGCAGAAATAAGGTTTGTTATTGGATAAACTGTTCCAATACTGTTGGAGAGAGTTTATATACAATATATGTATATACATTATATATATATATGTAGATTATATACTGCACACCTCTCAATAGAAAAAAAAAAAAAAACACCAGCATGCGTGTCCAGCTGCTTGGGCTGTGTCCTCAATTCATCAACTAATTCAGTTTTGCATGTGCTGCGTGTGCTGCGAATAAAGCACAGCTTATTATAACCTCTTCTATCTGTGTATATAAAAGTGTGTGTGTGTATGTGTGTGTGTGTATATATGAGTGTGTGTGTGTGGTTTGATTACTTATTATGATCGCCTCACGCCGCTCACCACGCTCTTTGCTCCCAACTACTGCCTGCACCTGTCAGTCAGCCAGACTAGATATCAAACAGGAACGCGTACAACACACTTAAGCTCATGCCCACGCAGCTACACACTCACACACACACACCCATACACACACAGTAAGGCGCAGCTTGGCCCCCGCGCCGACATGGCCGCAGCGTTCTGCCGTGATTATTATTTAAAGGCAGGCGGCGGAGGTGGGCCGCAGCGCCCTCCTGCCCTCTCGCACGCAGTTAAAAGCACAGGCTCTTGTCTTCTGGGGAGCGAATTTGGTCTGAGAAATAGCGTGCCTCGCTAACAGGAAGTGCATTTTGTGTTTTTAATGCGGTTTCCACTGGCATCAATCATTCCGTACAATTAGGCCAATTTCTGCTCAATTTTCTGCTTTCTGAGGAGCACAGCCATGCTGACTGCACAGGCCGACCGCTGTCCTGGACACACACTCACACACACTCACACACACACACACATGCACTTCAGCATCACGCCCATCCTTGCCACACACATACACACACACATACACACACACACACACACATATATAAACATACATGCGTCTGCAAGCGTCTGCACACGACTGCAAAACATATATTATAATATATATATACACACACACACACACACGTATATACTCACGGGGGAAAGAAGAAGAAGAAGACAGGGCAGGTGTCTTACAGCTGTAAGTGAATGTGCTGTAGCATTGCTTTTCTTGCTTCGTTTTTCTTTTTTTGTCGTCTTTGTCTCTGTGTCCCCCAGTTTCTGACAAATCACCATTAGTATATAGTCATTCCCCGAGGCTACATTAGGTAAACTTGTAGATCATATGTTGTGATGAACTGTTTGGTCTCTATGTTGTAGGCTGTATGCTATACTTATCACTCTATAGGATTTTCTTACTTCCATGAGCATTTTTTTTACTTAAATTATCAAAGAAATTTAAGCATAACACAGTACATTAACGTTTTAAGTCTAAATAACTCAAGTTTTTTGTAAAACATACTTTAAAGCATTGATGCAATAAATGATTTCATACTATTTAAGTAAAAAAAAAGTCAACGTATCCAGTCTTACTTAGTGTCGGGTCTCTGGAACTGAGTTTAACGCATTAACAAAGGAACACAGGGTGAAGAAAACGTGTTAGCTGTACTCTACAGTGTTAGACTGTTCACTCTATAGGATTTTCTTTCTATATATAGTTTCCCATAAGCAGTTAAAATCTCTTTTTGTTGACATGAATGAACAATGGATTGTACTGTGCAAAGAAATTAGGCATAATGCAGTAATTTAAACTTTCAAGTCTAATTAACTATATTAAATATACTTTAAAACATATATTGAGACAATATTTCATACAGTTTAAGTAAAAAAAAAGTCAACATATCCAGTCTTATTAACTGCAGGGTCTCTGAAATTGAGTTTAACACAGCGACAGAAGAACACAGGGTTAAGAAACGATAAAAGCACAGGGTTTAAAAAGTCAGTTGACGTCAGTTGTCATTAGTTAGCATCAGTTAGCATTAGTTGACGTTAGTTGGCATTCATTGACAGCAGTTGCCATTTGTTAGTGACACTCACCATCAGTGTGTAGTCATTCCCCTGGGCTACCTCAGGTAAACTTGCAGATCCTATATTATGATTATGAACTGCCTGATCTCTATGATGTAGGCTGTGAGAGCAAGCATCATTTTTCCAATCTCTATTTTTCGACTGAAATCAGAACAAAAACTAAATTCAAATGTATTTTACTGTGCAAATCTGAACGTTTTAAGTCTAGTTAACTTAAAACATTGAGGCAATAAATAATTTCATACAATTTAAGTAAAAAAAAGTCAACATGTCCAGTCTGACTTAGTGTAGGGTCCCTGAAATTGAGTTTGAACACAGTGACAAACTAGCTGCCTGGTGTCTATGTTGTAGGGTGTAAGAGCAAGCCTGCTAACTCTCAGCTGTGTTACATGTGTAAAAAATTAAATCAAAATGTAGACTAAATACAAAGAAATTGTATTGTGCAAAAAACACAACATTTTAAGTCAAATTTACTTAAGTTTTTAGTAAAACATACTTTAAAACATTGATGCATGTCACGCAGCCTGACTCTCCTTCCACACCTCTGGACTCCACTTCCCAGAATCCTTTGGGTTATGACGTCACCGTCAGTCGCTCGCCGTCGCCCAATCACGTTGCGCTCCGGCGCTCAGACTCACCTGTGTTCTGAGGAAGGTCCGGGTTATGCTCTCTGTTTTTCTGTATTTAAGGTCGCACTGTGTAATGTATCTTCGCGAGGTATTGTCGACTTATGTTGCGTACTAAGCGGTTTCTTCCTGTTCTTGGTTATTGCCTTCTCGTTACGACCCTGTTTTCTGATTACCGGTTAATGTCTTTTGTTTTGCCCTTATTGGATTTGATGTTTGGTTGGACTGTTTCTCGGTTACGAACTCGGACTGTTTATACGACTACGTCTTCTGTCTTTGGTGAGATCTTGGTTTACCTGGCTATACTGTTAGCTACATTTGCTTGCCTGCCTGTAAATAAACCTGTGAGTACATTCTACTCGGCGTGCGTCACTCCTCACTACCTGGCGTTACAATGCAATGAATGATTGATGCAATGAATGAACATTTTAAGTCTAATTAACTCAGTTTTTTAGTAAAACATACCATAAAACATTGAGACAATAAATAATTTCACACTATTTAAAAAAAAATGTCAATGTATCCAGTCTTTTCGTACTGTAGTGTCTCTGAAATTGAGTTTAACACAGTGACAGAAGAACACAGGGTTAAGAATCGATAAACGCACAGGGTTTAAAGAGTTAAAAAGAGTTAAAAGCAGGCACACCCACGGCACGCTCGGGTACTCTCGCACCTACTCTTTAGACCTCAAGTGGCATTTGTTTTCCATGGCAACTAGATTAAATTAGGTGAGTGATTATAGCTTATTAACACCAAATGCTGTTAGTGTATTCTTACCATTCTGTAAACACTTTCCCCTCGTAGCGCTTGGCGCGGGAAATTGCTTTGTACGGAGGAAGAAGGCCTGGAGCTTGGTTATAATAAAAATATAATTATGAATTAGACAATAGCCACTCAGCTCCCTCCCTCCTTCCTTCCTGCGAAAAAACTCGCTCGCCTACCGACTGCAAGTCACCAGGTACGGCCAACCCCGGTAATGAACAATGAAAATGCACGGTGCCGCCGCTGCCACCACCACCGCCGCAACAACTACCCAACCCCTCCCCAACCTATTTTCCTTTCTCTCTCTCTCTCTCTCTCTCTCTCTCTCTCTCTATTTCTCTCATTCTCTCTCTCTTTTTCCCTCCCTTACACTCCCTCTTTCTCTCTCTCTCTAATTCTAACTAATAAACCCACTAGAATTAACATTCACAATTGGCGTAATGAGGTGTGGGGGTTTGGACTCTGGTACTTCATATTGACTGCTCTTGCCCTTAGCTCCACTTTGCATTTAATACAGTACTCCAGGCCAAAGTGATTGTCACATTATTTGCGTGTTGCACTGAGCTACATGTAATTAGTATTAAAATGAAGCATTTCGTTGATGCTTAGTGGCTTATTATTACAAGCATTGCTAGCTTGCATTGCTTTCAGATTACAGCACCACTGTGTGTGTGCAATAATAATAATAATAATAGTAATAATAAAATAATATATACTACACACTCTCACACGCGCATAAGCATGTATGTGCATGTACAACAATCAGGCATAACATTATGACCACATACTTATGGGTTTCTACATTCTATAAAATAAATAAATAAATAAATAAAAAAACATAGTCCTGTATCTGTTTCTCTGTATCTTCAATGCTCAGGAGCCCACAGGATAAACCACAGAGAAGGTTTTAATTCTATTATATTTGGATCTTGGGTCATTCATTCTCAGAACTACAATAATGACACTGACTGGCATGGTGGTGGTTGTTAATGAGGGGTCAGTAGAGTGTGTTGCTTGAGTTTTTAAACACTTTAGTTTAACTGCCGCACTGACAATAGTCCACCATCCAGAAGAAGCTTCCTTCCTATAGGCAGAAGCTGATGTCAGTTGACTTAAGTTAGCGTTTATTGAAATGAAATGCCATCAGTTGACATTTCTTAGCATCAGTTGGCATAACTTGGCTTTAGTTGACAGCAGTTGGCATTAGTTAGCAACAGTTTGAATGAATTAGTGTCAGTTAGACTTAGTAAGCATTAGTTAGAATTAGTTAGTATCAGTTAGAATTAATTAGAATCAGTTGGCATTAGCTAGCATTATTTAGAATCAGTTAGCATCAGTTAGCTTTAGTTAGAATCAGTTCGCATTAGTTGAAGGCAGTTGGCTTTAGTTAGCTTTAGTTAGAATCAGTTAGCATCAGTTAGCATTAGTTAGCTTTAGTTAGAATCAGTTAGCATTAGTTGGCATTAGTTGCCACTGTTCGGCATTAATCAGCATTAGCGTTATCATAGTTAGCAGTAGTTGACAGCAATTATCATTAGCTGATGTCAACTGGCATTAGTTAGCATCAGTTGGTATTAGTTAGCATCAAATGGCATTAGTTAGTGTCAGATAGAATTAGTTAGTGTCAGTTGACATTACTTAATAACGGTTGTCATTAGCTGATGTCAGTTGTTGATGTCAGCTGAATTTACTTAGCATCAATTGGCAGTAGTTAGCATCAATTGGCATAAGTTGATGGCAGTTAATATTATTTAGCGTTTATTACAAGGTGTCTGACATTTCTTTAAAAGTTGCAAAAAGTCTTAATGTAATAATCTGTAAATTTTGGGGATTTAAAAGCGTAAAATTGACATCAGTTTATGGTGTTTATTACAAGTGTCTCAAGAGATCCCAAAAACGCCTTAATGTTTTTTTTTTTTTTTATTCCTTAGAAATGCCACAGTTTTAGTTTTAGTTTTAGAAATTTGATATGTATGTTACTGTGATTGGGATGGAGGTAGTGCAGGAGGTGTTAGTAGTGTGTGTTGTGCTGGTATGAGTTTTTAAACACTGAATGGGTGTAGAAACAAGGAGGTGGTCATAATGTTATGCTTGACAGGTGTACAGTGTGTATGTATGCATATTGGTGTGTGTGTGTGTGTGTCTGTGTTTTATTGCATGCATTCATGCAAACACCTCTCTCTCTCTTTCTCTCTCTCTTTCCCCTCGTCCGTCTCTCTCTCTGACTCAGTCGCAGATACGTATAGCGAATGAGACATTTTGAGATTACCTCAATTATACGTTTCTCCAAGCCGTTTACGCCGCCGCCGCCACGTCACTTCAGGTTTGACACCGGCGGCCGCAAGCAGAGAGAGGCGACGGATGGAGGGATGGAGGGGAAGAATGCAAAAGGAGAGGGGAAGGAGGAGAAGAGAGGGTGTCAGCTCCAGGCCAAGAGGAAGCGAGCAGGTGCAGCGGGGGAAAATTACTGCTATAAACAAGAGCCGTCCTCATAATTTATCATTAATCTGCCTGCCTGCACTCCCCGATTTCAGCTTATCCTGCATGCTGATATCCATGTCATATTTCTTATCGGAGATTTGTTTATGCTTTTATCCTTGTCCTCCGTGTTCGCACTTATAGCAATGGCATCTGAGAGACAGTGAGACAAAGAGCGAGAGAGAGAGAGAGAGGGAGAGAGAGGGAGAGAGAGGGAGAGAGGGTAGTCTGTAAACACATCAAGAAAAAAACTCATACCTGATTAAGGACAGAGAAGCAGAAAGAAGGGGACTGACCGAGAGAGAGAGAGAGAGAGAGAGAGAGAGAGAGAGGGAGAGAGAGAGAGAGAGAGAGACTAAAAAAAGAGACAAATAAAGACAGAGACTGAGATAGACAAATGGAAAGATACATATTAAAGGAAATAAAAAAGATAAAAGAATGTTAAAGAGGCAAACAGCTAAATGAAGAAAAGAGAGACTGAGAGAAAGAGGATAGAAAAAGACAGAGACAAAGAGAGAGAGAGAGAGAGAGAGAGAGAGAAATGCAGAGACTGAGATAGACAAATGGAAAAATACATACTAAAAGTAATTAAAAAGATATAAGAATATTAGGGAGACAAACAGCTAGAGGAGGAAAAGAGAGACAGAGAGATAGGACAGAAAACGATAAAGAAAATGAAAGAGAGAGAGAGAGAGAGAGAGAGAGAGAGAAAGAGAGGGAGAAGATAGCGACTGAGATAGACAAATGGAAAGATATAAATTGAAGGAAATAAAAAAAGGTTCAAGAATGTAAGACAAAAAAGGACAGAAAGAGAGAAAGAGAGAGAGAAAAGAAGATAGCGACTGAGACAAAAAATTGAAAGAAACATATTAAAGAAAATAAAGACAAACAGGTAGAGGATGAAAAGAGAGACAGAGAGAAGACAGAAAAAGATAGAGACAAAGAGAGAAAGAGGCAGAGAGAGAGAGAGAGAGAGAGAGAGAGAGATACAGAGACTGAGATAGACAAATGGAAAAATTCATACTAAATGTAATAAAAAATATATAAGAATATTAGGGAGACAAACAGCTACAGAAGGGAAAGAAAGAGAGAGACAGAAAATAGAAAGATAGAAAGTTGACATGTTTACAGACAGAAAATGAGATAGATAGATAGAAGAGTGATAAACTGTTAGAAAAGAAAATAGAGAGATACAAACAGCTACAGAAACAAAACTAAAAGAAAGACATGACGATTAAGAGGTTATAAGGGTTAGAGGGATGAGAGTTAGACAGACTGATATAAATGGAACGAATGATAGACAAAAACAGATGGAAAGACAGACTGGCAGTTTGAGAACATAAAAGAGACAATGAGAAACGAGAGACAGATAAAGTAAGAAAAAGATACAATAGATGAGAGACAGATAGACATAAAAAGAAAAAAGGATGAAATACGATATAGACAGAGACATTTAAAGAAGGAAATAAGAAGACATGGAAAGGGAGATGGAAAGAGACAACTAGAACATATAAGATTGATAGAAAAGAAAAGACACAATAAAATGTGAGAACTATACAAAGATACGGAGAATTTTTGAAAATTGGAAGACAGAAAGAGACGAAGGAGAGAGAGACAGACATAGGAAAGAAAAGATCTACAAAAAGAGATGAGAGACAAACAGATAGAAAAATCAGGCGAAAGACAGAAACAGAAGACAGACTGAAATGAAAGAGATACAAAAAAGAAATACAAAAATAAAACAATAGATGAGAAATGAGTAGACAGAGAGAAAGATGAGGCAGAATTGGAGGTTAAAAAAAGCACAGATACAAAAAAGAGAGAGGAATTAACCAAGTCAAAAAGAGACAAGGAAAAAGAAAGATATACAGATAAAGAGATGAGGAAAAAAAGAAAAGACAAGTAAAGAAAAGAGTTAAGGAAGCAAATAGTGAGAAGGAGCGAGAGATGAAAAAATGAAGAGAGCGAGAAGAGAAGAGAGAAGTCTGTAAACACCTGGGAGATGTTACACCTGATTACAGGCTTTATCTCTGCACTGCTAGAATAATCTGTACAACTGACTCCCATCAAAGTTGAGTATCCCATAATACTGCAGTATTACCCACTGCTCACCTCTCCCAGTACTGACCCGATTACGCCCATTTAACCCCGCCCCTTTCAGAATGTAGAAGACACGAAAACAATATTAATGTAATTTAATATTATCTCATAATGCCTACATATCGAGATTAAAGAGGTAAAGCTTAAGCTGTCCACCCTGTCGTGGTAAAATTACTGTATTATACAGACTATAATGATATGATACTATATATATGATACTGCTCCAGCCTTAGTGCTGGAGAAACTTCACTAAAACTCTTTTTAAGTGGCTTTACTGCTCCTTAATACCTGACTGGTAGAATTCATACATAAAGCGCACAGTATTATGAGGTTTTTGGTTTATTCTCATACATATCATCAGTGCATCAGACTATAAGGCGCATTTTAAGCAACAACAGTAAGGAACAAAGGTGTTGCCATGAGGAAGCAGGAGGAAGCACCTAGGTTAACAAAACTTAAAAATCATAATTTTTAAAGTAAAATGAGTGCTGGATGTTAATATACACAGATTTATCTTTTGAAAACTGTTTATTTGGTTGAGTAATGTGCTTCCGATTATTTACAGTAAGCTTAGATTTCCAGTAATTTAGCATGGTTAGCAGTGCTTAGCGATAGCAAATGCTGCCCAACAGCACTACATTTAGGAACCCTGAGGGTTCCATTAAGCCACGATGCTATCAGCTAGCAGTTCGTCCCACTTGGCTTAATGTTTTAACACGATAAACACACAAACTGCAGTCCAATATACTTACCTCTGAACGGTGAAAAAGATAGCGCTTAGCTGCAGTTAGCAGCTAATGCTAATACTGCTCCAGCCTTGGTGCTGGAGGAACTTCACTGAAACTCTTTTATAACGCTGTCCTTCATTAGAGTGGCTTTAATGCTAATTATACCTGACTGGTTGAAAATTCATACATAAGACGCACCAGTTTTTAAGGTGCATATTTGATTTTTGGAACAATTAAAGGTGCATTTTAGGTGCACCTTATAGTCCATAAAATATGGTAAATAATGATGGAATTTTACAACCTTTTTTACAACCTTTTACATCTCAACCTTCACACTAGTTACTTTTTCATAAACTATTTCTCATGATGAACAGTTTATGTTTTTTGGATACAATCCGGGTTAGCACCCGAACATCCCTTTCAGATAGCTTCCTCTTACAGCGTCCACAGTTAATCCTGTTGGATGTGGTTGGTCTTTCTTGGTGGTATGCTGACATTACCCTGGATACCGTGGCTCTTGATACATCACAAAGACTTACTGACCAACAAAGACATGCACCAACAATTTGTCCTCTTTTGAACTCTGGTATGTCCCCCATAATGTTGTGTGCATTGCAATATTTTGAGCAGAACTGTGTTCTTACCCTGCTAATTGAACCTTCACACTCTGCTCTTACTGGTGTAAATGTGCAATTAAATAAGATTGAACAGCAAGTTGGTTCAATTTAGCCATGAAACCTCCGTTACAGGGTGGACACGTGCATGATATAAATTTCAATTAAAAAATATGAATATATTTTTATACAAGTTATGGGATGCCAAAAGGCACAGTATTTAGCTAATGACCTATCTACTTCTGCTTTGACATATTATTCAGCTTTTTTATAGCTATTAAAAACAGCACTCTAATTACTATTACGCGTCCGCGGCGTCGGCGTCGGCAGTGTGACCGCAATAAAACGAAGACTTCAAACTTCAAACCAGTGTTTACAAACAAGCACAAACAGAAAAGCTTCAAAACATTATAGACCGTGGTCTACTTGCTGCTAATTGAAGAGAAATAGAACTTTTTGAAAGAGCATTTTTAATGCTTTTCATATTTTACAATTAAATGAAATGGATATGACTTCTTTTCCACTCACCCCCCCCCCCTATCCCGTTTTTTTTTTTTCCTCTCCTTTCAAATTAGACTTGGTAATTCTCTGTCCTTGTTTATTTGCCGCAATTTACAAATGAAAAAATATGTGCGGAAGTTATTGATTCATGACCGTAATTGTTTAATTATTAATCAGTTTAGTGTTATATTAGCATTTGTAATATTGCAGATGAGCACACGCAGAGGTTGAGCTGCAACAATGTAGGTTGTGGTTAGCTGCACTGTGACATCTGAGATCACCACGGTGTGTGTGTGTGTGTGTGTGTGTGTGTGTGATGCTCTCTCGCTCACTCTTTCTCACTCTCTTTAACACACACACACACACACATAAATACACACACACACATACACACGCTCTTTCCACACAGTAATTTATTACCCCTTTCACACCCTTCAATCAATACAGCAGTGGGCAGGCACTGGGCGCGGTTCGATACTCAGATTCTCGGATTATCTGATAAAATTCACACACTGCTGATTTAGGGTTTAGCCCCCGTTGCTGCAGAACCGCCGAAGCCATGTCTGCGCACATCCATCACCTGCGCATTGCAGTGCAGATATCTCACAGATACCTCAAAGATACCTCACAGATACTGTACATACTACTGTATTAAACCGCCTTAAAAAAAAGAAATTAACAGACCACTTCAGTTTCTGAATCAGTTTCTCTGATTTTGCTAGGTGTTTACAGGTATATGTTTGAATAAAATGAACATAAATAATTAAATAATGCAAAAAAATGCAAAAGGTTCATATTCATATTCAAGTTTTAAGAGTTCAGAAATCAATATTTGGTGGAATAACCCTGTTTTTTTTATCATAGTTTTCATGCAACTTGGCATCATGTTCTCCTCCACCAGTCTTACACACTTCTTTTGGATAACTTTATGCTGCTTTACTCCTGGTGCAAAAATTTAAGCAGTATAGCTTGATGGTTTGATGGCTTGTGATCATCCATCTTCCTCTTAATTATATATTCCAGAGGTTTTCAATTTGGTAAAATAAGGAAAACTCATCATTTTTTGATTAAGTAGTCTATTTTTTCCAGGGCTGGAAAAAACATATCACAAAATAGTAGGGGTGTCACAATTTCGATATTTTATCAAAATCGATCAAAATTATGTCATGGTCTCGAGCATCGAAGTCAAAAAGAGGATCGACGATCCCTCCCTCTAAGCTACGCAAGCACACTACGCAAATGACACAGGACTCTGTAGCCGACCTTTCTCCAGAGAATGTGGACATTCTCATCTTCTTGACAAAAAACTTGAAAATATAAAAATAACAGTTGTTTTGTCTAGCCTCAAATATGTTAATAGTTTTGGTACCTTAAGGAGCATCTTTCTCTCAGATAAAGTTAATAATATATATTTATTAAAGTTCTCAGGGACCGAGTTTTATTTTTCATATTTAACTGTTACAGTAGGATAGAGTTCAGTTTGTTAAGGCTTTAATTGTTCTATTATTTTGTACATGACTGTTCCTGTATTTTTTATTATTTATTTTGTTATGTTGCACATTGCTGTTTTAATGTTGCACACTGCTGCTACCAAAAAAGCCACTAGATGGCATTACAAATATATCTTAAATAAATTATTTAAATTTGAACATTAGTGCCTAATGTGGTGTATTACAGATCACTTGTATCACTTTACATCACTTATAACAAGCCCACCTTTTGAAATAAGATATTGTACATTTGATGAATCAAACCAATGACTGACCATAGACCAATCTAAAACTGACATAGGCCTCTCTGCTGTAAAAAAAAGAAAATTGAGAATCGAATCGTGACCCTAAAATCAGAAATAAAATCGAATCGAGGATTTAGAGAATCGTGACACCCCTACAAAATAGCACAGCTTGTGTTGTAATATGCATTATAATCACAATCATAATGCATAGTGCACATAATACACATAATGTGTTATACATTATGTAATAAATATGTATTATCATGTTTATAATGCCTTGTGCAATATGATATGATAATATGATAATGATAATATGATATTATATTTGAATCCAAATGCGTAAAACATATTACAACATAGCACATAACAGCTTATGATGCATTATAATCACAACCATCATGCATAATACACATAATACACATAATAAACATCATGTGTTATACATTATGTAATAAATATTTATTATCATGTTTATAATGCCTTGTGCATATGTTTTTATACTATAAATATATCTAATCGACGTGACATTCATAATAATATCAGTGATGCTCATGCTTTAGATGTCTCTCTCTCTCTTTTTATCTCTTTTCACTTATTCTGTTGTTTTTCTCTCTCTCTCTCTCTCTGTTTTTTTTTCTTTTTGACAGTGTCCAAAAATAAGGAGCCCAGCTAAGTTTTCCCTGTCCCACTTTTTTTTCTTCTTCCTCTCCATCTCTCTCTCTCTTTCTCTCTCTCTCTCTTTTTTAGTCTCTCAGTGTCTCAGTCTCTCTCTACCTCCTCCCTCTTTTCCTTCAATCTGTGTGAAGGACAGGATTGATTAGCATGCTGCATATTCATTTGCATACTTTTGCACACAGATCACTCTGAACGAACAGCAGTGAGCTCCCCCCCCCCCACACACTCACCCCCCCACCTCCTCTTATTTTTTATTTTTTATATAAAGGTGGAGGGGGGGAGGAAAGGGTACAGGGCGGCATGATGATGACGGTGGTGCTGCTGCTGGCAGTGTGTGTGTGTGTGTGTTTGCGTAAGAGAGAGTGTGTAAGTGTGTGTGTAGGTGTGTGTGTGTGTGTGTGTGTGTGTGTATGGGGAAAGGAGAGGGGGGGGGGGGGTCGTCTTTTCAAGGAACACCCCCAGAATTAATGTTCCACACCTGTGCACAGTGCTGCGGTCTTTATCAAGCATCACAGGTGTGCCACATTAATTGTGGGAGAGACCATTCTCCGTGGCGCGGGGGTGTCCCACTTGGCAGGCGGCGCGCTCTCGCCAATCGAACGCAGTTAAAGTGGTTTACCAGGCGTTCCCCTTCTCTTTTTTCTCTCTCTTTTTTTTTTAAGGAACATTCATTTTTCTCTCGTCTTTTCTCCGAGGATCTGCACATAGCGCACAATGCATAATATATAAATAGCCTCCCTATTTCAAAGTAGTGATTAGAGTAATGCTTGTTTGGCACATTTGCCTGTGTGTGTGTGTGTGTGTACACACACACGTGTGTTGCCATTATATTTGAGCATATGAGTGTGTGCTTTTTTCTCTACACCAATCACGCATAACATTATGACCACCACTTGTATCTTTTTCTCTGCATATTTCATATCAGCATATAGATCCTCTTTCTCTTCCTGGCTCGTCAGTGATGTTGGTGGTGTATGAGGTGTTAGTGTGTGATGTGCTGGTGGTACAGTGTGAGTGGATCTCAGTGTGTGTTTAATCTCTCACTCTTCTCCACACTAATATATATATATTGACCAAGGTAAAATGCTGTAGTGTCCGATGCAGAGTACGCTGTGTGCTATTGGCTGTCGCTTCTCACCAGTTTGAGGATGAGAGCTGTGTATTAATAGTTGTGTGTAAAAATGGGATTGTACAGCCTCCTTGGCTTTCTAAAAATGCACTTTATAAGTGCAACTATTTTCACCATCCCTAATGCCAAAAAAGTACATGAAGCCCCCCATTGAATGATGATTAATCAACACATTTTAAATAGATCACATAGCCTATTTTACAATCTTATACCTTGCACAAGGCATGTCACAGTGTTCATTGCTATCTTACCCCCTTCCAACAGTCTATTTTCACAGCTTTCGCCTGCATTGTTTAAATAGCAACATTGCTTTTGAATATGTCTACACTGATGGGTGTTGTGGTCTCTGGAAATGAGGTGTGTTCAGGTCAATTTCTGGGCAGGTGCTCCACTGACTGAATTGAACCTAGACAGACGTCAACAGTCAGACGTTAATTGCTATCTTGCCAGTGAATTGTCAACACAAGTGCACCCCAATCCATACACCAACAAATTGCTATGTACACATGGACAAACCCATGGCATGTTCCAGTTGCCATGAGTAATGTGAATGAGCAGGTTAGTTTCATTTGCTGAAAAGTGCTGGACACATCTAGGTAGCTGTGCTGTTAAAATAGCAATCCACCAAAGTCAGAGCGCATCTGGCTCTTAAAGGGAATGATGAGCAAGTGGCACACTGATTGGTTTATTGCATGTAACGCCCAAAACAAACCCTCTTAATGATTAATGAAGATAATTAGTACATTGCTTTAGTGCATTTTGAACCACACATGGTGTACTTTTCCTGCCGTTACGATAGCAAAAACACAGTGAAACACTCTAAATCAAGCTGCACTGTGCACAATTGACGGCTTACCTATAGATCATTAAAAATGGAGTCTGAGTGAGCAACAGTCACAATAGGTATCATACATTTGATCCCAAATTCTGATTGTTTGTGTGTGCACACTTTTTCCCACAATACTCCTTGCTGTGTAGTATATATTAGCAGAGGGAAGCCGAGTGGACAAGACAGCACACCTGAAGGCCAAAAGGCCAAAAGCCTCAGAGAGCTCCCATGTGACTGTGCTGACCACCACTAAACTCCAATGTAATAGCCATAGCCGGACCTCCACTGTCTGTTTTGCTACAAATACACACAGCTCATGTATCATTGGCAATTCAAAATTACTATTTTTTTTATATTTTTGTGAACAACACACATTTTAGCATCCCAGGAGACAAATCTTCTGTTAACTTGCATTTTCTGTGGTTGGTAACTCTTATAAACTTAGCCTGTGCAACAGAGTCAACTCTTTATCTTCCTTTTCTCAGGCGGTCCTGATAAGTGCCAGTTCAATCATCAACACGTTTTCAATCATCTTTGCAATTGCACTTGCACTATTCACTGTATACCTGTACCTCTACCTTTTCACGACTTCACAACTGATGCTCTCAAATTAACATTAAGAGGTGAGAAATTAACTCTTGACAAGTTCAGCACAGCTGTTAACTAAAAGCCTGAATTCCAGGTGACTCTACCTCATAAATCTGACTGAGAAAATGCAACCAAGATGTGTCATCTAAGAAATCTAAAATATAAAACTATGTTTTTCTATGTATAACTAACAGACAACTAAGAGGAACCTAGACCACTCTATATCCTAGACTATGCACAGTATATACATATATACAGCTCTGTGTATATGTAGATATATGTATATATGTGTAAGAGACCACTTGATGAGTTTCTTTGATTTTACCAAATTGAAAACCTCTGGAATATAATCAAAAGCGAGATGGATGATCACAAACCATCAAACCAAACTGAACTGCTTGAATTTTTGCACCAGGAGTAAAGCAGCATACAGTTATCCAAAAGCAGTGTGTAAGACTGGTGGAGGAGAACATGATGCCAAAATGCATGAAAACTGTGATTAAAAACAAAGGGTTATTCCACCAAATATTGATTGATTTTCTGAACTCTTAAAACTAAATATGAATATGAACTTGTTTTCTTTGCATTATTTAATGTCTGAAAGCTCTCTATTTTTTTGCATCTTTTAGTTTATAGAATAAAACAACAATGTTCATTTTACTGAAACATATATCTATTAATAGCAAAATCAGAGAAACTGATTCAGAAACTGAAGTGGTCTCTTATTTATTTCTTTTTTTTTTCCAGATGCTTGTATATACAGTACATATCATACTGAAACAACCATGCTATATTTATTAAAGCGTGTTTAAGCCACAGAGAACAATGCTTCCAGAAATCATAAAAAAGCTTACGGTCACTGAACACACTGACTCAAGATTCCCTAAAGATTTGGGAAGCCTTTTTTTTTGTCTCTTTCTTTTTTTCTTTTTTCTTTTTTTTCGGATGTCCAATAATGAGCAGGAAAAGGTCAGTGGAGCATTTCTGCTCATTCACTCGTGCGTTATTCCCACTCCTCATGCATGATTACTTCCCAAATGGTTAAAGGTAAAGCATGTAAAAAAAGAAAAATGGCAGGACTCTTAGCTTGGCGAAGGACGGGGGGATTTATTTGGACTGTTTCTGCCACTCAAAACGCCCAACGCTGACGGGACTGGTTTTAAATAAACACTGCGGTGTGTCTGTATGGGGAGGGGGGGTTGGTGAGGGGTGTGTGGTGGTCGGCGAGGCATTATTTCTGCGACCCCCCCTCCATTAACAGCCATTCTGAACTCTGCAATTGACCTTCCGTGGCATCATTTACAATGACTCATATCATAGCCCCGGAGTGTTAAAGCTATAGCATCGCCTCATACACACACACACACACACACACACACACACTCATGGGATAATAGCTTTAACTACACTAAATTGTCTCCTTCATTTGTATGACTATGGCGACCTGCGGTCTCCTCAACTCACCCTTTGACAAAGGAGGTCATTGCAGAGCGGCGGGAAAATGAAGCCCACTAGATATTGTTTGATTGGATTTGCCTTTGCAAGGTTTTTGGAATCATTGCAGAAATTCATTTGAAGTGTGGCAGAAAATGGAACGCGCCCATTTAATTATTTCCTTTTTGCCCTTTTTCTCCTAGTTGCTTTCAAATCAGTCATAATATTGAACTTCCCACCCCCCTACCACACACACACAAACACACACACACACTCTCATACACACACTCACACAATATCCTTAAAACCCATCTATCAATAGACCAATATACCCCCTGCTGTTCTCAGACAGGAACAAAAAAAAATATTCATCCCTCTATCTGAAAATATATGTATATATTGTGTATTAAATTGTGTTTCTTAATTGTATACAGGGATTGTCCTTTGTCAACTATGTTCAAGCACCAGTTGAGTTTCAAAAAAGTTATATTGAAAGTTACATATAAAATATGAAAAAAAAATTGAGAAGGAATATCTTTTTTACCAAAGCAGCAAATCATACAGTCATATGAAAAAGTTTGGGCACCCCTATTAATCTGAATAATTTTTAGTTCTAAATATTGGATACACCTGGCTATGAAGTTCAAAGCTCAATGAGGTTACCAAACCAATCTTGTGCTTCAGTAAGTCAGTAAAAAGTAGTTAGGAGTATTCAAATCAATAAAATAATAAGGGTGCCCATACTTTTGCACCGGTCAAATTTTGGTTTATTGCATATTGCACATTTTCTGTTAGTACAATAAACCTAATTTCAATCCTGAAATATTACTGTGTTCATCAGTTATTAGATATATCAAACTGAAATGGCTGTTGCAAACACCCAAACATTTAGAACTAAAAATGATTAAGATTAATAGGGGTGCCCAAACTTTTTCATATGACTATATGTGAGTTTGTGTGTGTGTATATGTGTGTGTGGGGCTCTTATCCAGAGAGAGATTTACAGGGTTATTCCTATTGCAGAGTTGATCCAGTGTAGTGTTGTTGGGAGTCTTGCCCAAGGACTCTCTCTCTTATTGGTGTAGCACAGCATTCAGTCACCCAGACCTGGAATTGAACCCCAGTCTCCCATATGGTAGCTCATATGGGATTGCTGGTGGTGGTGTTATCCACTGTACCACACCAACCACACGCAGAAATGTATTCATATTTCAATATAAATAAAACCTAAGTAATCTACCTTCTGAACGTCTGATCTCTAAAAAAGCAACTAATACATCATTAGGTTCTATAAAAAAAGAGATAAAAAGTTAAAATGTTAATTTACATTTCTATTAAATATACTAGTGCATCTTACAAAAATAGAATATCCTTGAAAAGCTGCTTTATTTCACTAATTCTGTTTAAAATGTGAAACTCATATATGGCGCAAACCGTCTCCAAACCATCACTGATTGTGGAAACTTCACAATAGACCTTAGGCAGTTTCCGATTTTATAAATAGATTTGATTTTCCTATTTATAGGTTTATGTTTGAGTAAAATGAACATTATTGTTTTATTCTATAAACTACGGATAACATTTCTCCCAAATTCCAAATAAAAAATATTGTCATTTAGAGCATTTATTTGCAAAAAAAAATGCAAAAAAAAAAAACAACTGGAAACTGAAGACAACTGGTACAGGAAGAATCACGTCTGGCTGACCCACATGGAAACAGCAGCTTAAGTCTTTAGCTCAGATTGGAGGAGTAACTGTAGCAGTAATAAAGATCAGTCATTGATAAGATAAAATAAAAATAAAACAATCTAAAACCTGTGTGTATTTACACAGGACATCACATACTTATACTTATTCATACTTTATTACATGTAATTATACATGTTATAACCTAATGACAGTCATTACAAGGTATGATATGAGGTGCATGGTTATTGATGCATTATAAATAAACACTATTAATATTATATGTAGAATATTGTTGGTATTTTTGATAATGTGATATTTTTTTCCCTCCTCTGAATCTTCTTTCACTCGCTTGCTTGGTCTCTTTACCCATCCTTTTTCTTTTTTTTTTTTCTCTTACTTTTTCTCTCAGTCCGTCTGTCTTTCTCTCTCAGTCACTCTCTCTCTCTCTCTCTCTCTCTATCTTTTCTGTTCCAACCCCCCTCAATTTCCCTCTCTCTCTCTCTCTTTCTGTGAAAGGGAAGCAAGCGGTCTTTGGTTCCAAACCAAATGCGCTCATTCCAACATTTCAATAAATTGAGAGGGAAAAGCATTAAAGTTAATCAGACCAACCACATTGTGGTTAAGACACGTTGGCTGGATTATGGATTACTATTAGCTGGATGAAAACCGATTCTTTCATTTAAATTCCGGGTTCCTCAGCCTGCTAAAATTAAAAAGGAACTAATACTTCTTGGAAGAAGTTCTTTATTCTTCTTGCAAACACTGCCTTCCTCTTTAATCGCACATGGAGACAGACCACATGACGAACACACGCTCAGACAGACGGAAGATTGAACCGGGTGGTAAAAGATGACCTTAAATAAAGTTACACTCGATTACATGGGGGACGGCTCGCTCGGCTCTTCCTACAACTGAGAACATGGGAAACATTGAGGCTGACACACATCCTCTGAGGACAAGATAAGGTCATCCTGTAAGGACAAACCACTCCTCTTAATTCTCTTATTTCTGAGGAGCCGATGACACATTCCCGATCTGTCAATCAATACGCTATTAGTAGTTAGAGACAACCACCATCAATTACAACAGGCCTACTCGACCATGCTTAATGAGACAACAATCACGCTCCAATAATGCACATACCAGTGTTTACGGCAGGGAGAAGGGCTGTGATTGAATTTCAAAGGACTAACACGGTGGCTTGCAAAAGTATTCATACCCATTGACCTTTTTTCACATTTTGTCACCTCACAACCACAAACTGTAAATGTAAATGTATTTTATTGCGATTTTTTAAATGATAGACAAACACAAAGTAGCACATAAGTGTGAAGTAGAACAAAAATGATACATGGGACATTCCAGGATTTTGGTCATTTCAAATGCACATGCCCAAAATATCTAAATGACTATTATTATATATGACTATTATCTGAAAAGATGATCTTACTCCAGTCCCATCCTCTATGGTCCAACTTCAGCCTGGATCTTCTTTGCTTGTTATTTTTAAAGTGTTCTGCCATTTGCCATTCTTTTTGTAGGTCACTTGATGTCATCCCGCTGTTGCTCCAGACCTGAACACTATTGAAAACTGTGAAAAGTAATCAAAAGGAAGATGTTCAATTTTGGGCCAGGTGTGGCATAAGGTCACCATAAACCAGTGTGTAAGACTGGTGGAGGGCACGTTGGACAGGTGGGAGGTCAGGAACTTGGAAGAAAGACAGATAGATGGAATTAGTTTTGAATGAATTAAGAGAAAACAAACAATGTACAGCATCAGAGGCGTGCAGACATAGACATCATGTGCTAAAGCACCACCAACTCTGACCTTTATCAACCAAAGTGCCCTTTTGAAAAAAAAAAATGTATATATATATATACGTATATATATATATATATATATATATATATATATATATATATATATATATATATATATATATGTATATATATATACATATATATATATATATATATATATATATATATATATATATATATATTATTATTAAGATTTTACTGAGGCCGGTTTGAAATGATCTTTTGAAAACCTGAGCGATTAAAAACGAGTGAAAACAGAATGCCCTACCGTTTGGCCTCTAAGCCCAACGTGAAATCATTTTGTTGTGCAGTAAGATGTCTCATACAGCACCAAACTAATAAGCATCTTTAGCCGACTGGTCACCAGATAAACTAGCCGCTCTAGCCCAAATCAATGATAGATAACGTGAGTGCAACCACATACAGCCCTGGTTCTGGACTGATTTGCTTGGGGGGGGGGCAGTAAAATTAAGTGGGCATGTTGATATTCATGTTGCACCAAGGAGGATGCTGCTTTAAAGACAGTGGAAGGTAAACAGAAGTTAACTGAAGGACTTAACAATGACTGTATATAGTTAATATTGTATATGTATTTTATCAGTTGGTGGTGTGAAATTTTTCCATTGAAAACTCACGTTTAGAGAATGTCAAAAATAAAAGCCAAATTTCATTCAACATGTACGTGCAATTCTTTTTATAATGAAGTATTCCACGTGCGCTAAAAAGTGCCCTTTTCGCCCCCTGAGCACTTGCCCCCCAAAATGTCTGTGCAATCAGATTGTGGCTATTGACTGGGGCAGATCTCTATATATAACTGCTACAGAGAGAACTCTTTTCCTGTTGGCAATACTTCGCAATAGGAACTAGACAAGCTGTGCATGTGTATACTGTATGTGTCTGCAATTGCAAATCTGTGTCAGCAATGAGTGCAACTTAAAAATAGCTGAATGCATTCATTACAAAGGGTGTCCACAAACATTTGGACATATGTATAGTGTTCTGTATAGTTTTTCCGCTTCCTTTGTCCTCTGTAGGTTTAAGTCTGTGTATTTTCCACACAAAGCTGCAGACGGACATGTTTTAAGTATCGGAGGATAGATTTCATTGAACTATTTAATGCATGGAATTTTCCATTGCTCACAGTGGAATTGATAATGTTATGAATTGGATTGATCTGTTTAAAGCCAACAGGCCACTGTACGTGTGTGTGTGTGTGTGGCATTTTGATCTCTCTAAGTATGTGTGTGTGTAAGTGTGTGTGTGTGTGATGTGTGTGTGTGGTGCTGCTGCTGTCAGCGCTGGATGGTATATGTCAGCCTTGACTAGGCGCTGGCTCCAGTATATCACCAGCAGCAGGCAGCTCACTGCAGAGGCAACTAAACTGTTTCACTCCCAATAAACCTGTATCTCCATTAGAGCATCCGCCTCCCAGCATTCACTGCAGACACCCAGTCCTTACCTCAAACACAGCAGTTCATTTATACCAGTCTTTTTAACATGTAAAACACTGTAAAAACAGTTTTATGTGAACATAATTTTTAAAAACAATGCTTATTGAGTGTTTTAAAAGTTCAGAAATCGATATTTGGTTGAATAATCCTGGTTTTTAATCACAGTTTTCATGCATCTTGGCATCATGTTCTCCTTCACCAGTTAATATGATAAGAACTCTGTAAACAACATATATGCAATCAGTTTGAGACCTACTGGGCTGTCTTGACCTGGACTTTGGTCCTGACCTGGACTTTGGTCTTGACCTGGACTTTGGTCCAGACTTTGGTCTTGGCTTTCCTATGTAAAAAATGACCCTAAGTTAGTACGATAGTGAGAAATCAACCTTATTTGACAGATTTACAGGACATCTGTACAGCCATACATCTTCACAGGTGAATCACCACTTTGGGACCCTGTTGGGCCACAAGGCCTCTAAATGTCTGTTCCATCTCTTTCCATATTCTTTCATTCTTTCTATCTCTATTTCTCTGTCTCTCTCTCTCTCTCTCTCTCTCTCTCTTCTTCCCTTCCTCTCTGAGCAAGGTCAGCCCTCTGTAATGTCTTCACCTCCACACCTTTGGAGCAAAGTCCAAGTCAAGACCAAAGTCTGGACAAAAGACTTTGGTCTTGACTTGTACTTTGGTCCAAACTTTAGTCTTGACATGTACTTAGGTACAGACTTTGGTCTTTACTTTTACGTTGGTCCAGACTTTGGTCTTTACTTGGACTTTGGTCTTGACTTGGACTTTGGTACAGACTTTGGTCTTGACTTGGGCTGTGGTACAGTCTTTGGACTTTGGTTCAGACATTGGTCTTGAATTGCACTTTGGTCCAGAGTTTGATCAAGACTTTGGTCTTGACTTGTACTTTCGTCTTTACTTGCACTTTGGGGAATGACCCTAAGTAGTTACGATAGTGAGAGATTGACAATATTTGAGAGGTTTACAGGACTTCACAGTTGAATCACAATTTCGGGACACTTTTGGGCCACAAGGCCTCTGAACGTCTGTTCCATCTGTTCTGTCTGTAGGTCTTGACTTGCACTTTGGTCCAGGTTTTGGTCTTGACTTGGACTTTGGTCCAGACAATTCTATTTAAAAAATGACCCTAAGTTAGTACGATATTGAGAAATTAACCATACTTATGAGGTTTGCAGGACTTCCGTACGTTCGTACATCTTCACAGGTGAATTATCACTTCGGGACACTTTTGGGCCACAAGGCCTCTGAACGTCTGTTCCATCTCTTTCCATATTCTTTTATTCTTTCTCTCCTTGTCTCTCTCTCTTTCCCTCCCTCTCTGGGCAAGGTCAGCCCTCTGTAATGTGTTCACCTCCACGCCTTGCTCATTATCCTCAGTAGCAGGTGATGGATCTGCTGGAGAGACAGGACAGAGCGAGAGAGAGAGAAGAAAAGAGAGAGAGAGAGAGAGAGAGAGAGAGAGAGAGAGAGAGGGAAAAAAGACAGAGCGAGAGAGGGAGAAAGAAGCATCACTGACATTTATCTCTACTTGTAGCCACCCAAGCTTAAATCAACCTATCACTCCATCCCAGAACACTTAGTGCAGGGGCACAAACCTCCGGCTGCTGCCACTGCTGCTGCCGCTGCCTCTGCTGCCGCCACCCGCCACCCAATCTGTCCGGCTGGATTTTTATTGATCATTGTATTAAGGGGGAACAGGATAGATGCCTGGCTGCTCATAAACACACACTGGCGTGGACATAAACGATACTTAGCCATTTCAGCTCAACGCTTTGCGCTTTGCTGGCATTCGAACCCCCTCCTCAAACCCCACACCCCATCCAAAGCCTATACAAACCCCCCCCCCCACACACACACACACACACTAATGCAGTGTACACACAATCGCACAAAATCACACACGTCATGGTCTCCACTAAATTATTCAGATGGCACAGTATTTGATTTAGCATGCTGCCTGTCTGCTGAGCCCCCCCCTCTCTCTTTTTTAGACATTTCATTATGTTGTATGACTTTAGGCCCACTGGCTGGAAAATGACAATTATTTTGCTCCAGCAGCTCGCTATTAAGAGACCCGAAGAATGCGTCGAGTGGCGTGTGGAGGGGCCACTTTGGTGCACGGTGAGGACTGCACACAACGACGAAGAAAAAAAAAAAAAAAAAACAGGACAAAAAAATATATATAAAAATAAATTGCACACACACAGACATGTTGGTTTTCCTATTTACGCTGGTTCTGAGGAACTTTCGCTGACATAATGATGACTGTAGCTCTTACTATGCCTCCTGTATATCTAACCCTAAACCTAAATTAAACCTCAGAAACCAAAAGTAGATAAAAGTAAATCATTTCACACTTTTACACTGTAAAAATCTAATTAAAATAGCAAAAGTTGTAAGGACTGAAATGGTCCTCACAAACTGACAAATAATGCTGGTCCTCACAAAGATAACAAAACATGCACAGACACATTACACACACACATTAACTTCAGTGCCCAAAAATAATGCATTTTCAAATGAAATGACTACTTTTTTGGTTGTGAGAAAATCCAAAATACTATAAAATGTATGTTTAAAGTATAGCAGAGACATTACAACTTATATTAAACGTAATATATTAAAAATGTATATTAACGTATATTAAAAATGTAATGTTACAAGAATGAGAGATTAATACAATCAAAGTGAATGAATATAAAACTGTAATCAGGAAAACAATTAAGAATAACTATTAACTATTAAGAGTAAATAAATCACTTGTGGGGACGTCCTCACAAAGATAGCAAAACATGCACAGACACAGAAACAAACACACACACCTTAATTTCAGTTTTTTTTTTCCAGATTTTCTAATGCAATTACTATAAAATTATAAAGTTATAAAATAAAATTAATTCATAAGAATGATATATTAAAAATATATTGCTATGAGAATTAGAGAAGTGGATGAATATAAAACTGTAATCAGGAAAACAATTCTAGTTAACTATTAAGAATAAATAAACACACACACACACACACACACACACACACATCTTAACTTCAGTGCCCAAAAATAATGCATTTCTCTGTTTTTTTTTAGATTTTTTAATGCAATTACTATAAAATGTATGTTTAAAGTATGTTTAAAGAGACATTACAACATAAAATTGATTAAATTACAATATATACAACATACAATATAAATGATATACAATGTTAATATTGTAGTTAACTATGGAGAGTAAATAAATCACTTGTGGGGACATCCTCACCAAGATAGCAAAACATACACAGCAAACACACACACACACACACACAGCGAACACACACACCTACCCAGTCCAGTACAACAAATGTGCTGGACTGTGGCCGGGGCACGTGACGAATGGCCCTTTGGAAAGAGCTCAGAAAAATATCAGTCAGAGTAAACTAATGCCTTTTAAATGTACCCGGCTACCTTTAGCAGTCCGGCTTAGTGAATTAAGGCAATATCTAATGGCGCTTTGTTTGGCCTTTCCATGAATTCCACATAAATATATATGAGCGAGAGAACGAAAGAGAGAAAGAGAGAGAGAGAGAGAGAGAGAAACACACAACAGGCTAATAGAAACGAATGAACTAGTCAACCATAAATTTGCTGTGAGAGATATGCTTTTTCTGATTGGAAAGGGCATCCGCTATCTGCAATATTGATAATAGTTTTCAAATTTCATCTGCTTTTGTTTGCATTCTGGGCTGCCTGTTTAAACACACAGGGAATTATAATGAGACCAAACATTATCTCCCAGTTGTTCAAGGCTGAACATATAACTTTATCAGAGGAGCGATTCCCGCTCTTTGGCTGGGTTGTATCTTTTCCATTAAAGCCTGGCTATCAGCCGCTGACAGTGAGGCAGCCAATCGGCACTGGGCTGTCCACATACGCTGGCCAAGCGGTGCGGGAGGCTTCCATTTTTTGTTTTACCGAACAGTTTTTGTGTATGAGAATGTGTGTGTGTGAAAGAGAGAAAGAGAGAGAGAAAGAGAGAGAGAGAGAGAGAAATAAATAAAATAAAAAAAAGAAAAACAATTGGCTCTCTATTAGATCACAGTTTGTTTGTTTTTTGACATTTGAATGATTTCTTCACATTCATATCAGAAATAAAAATGAACCAATCAATCAATCTGATTACTCAAGTACGTACCTTAATGCTAATCATTAGCCGATAGCAATCTGATGTAAACAATTCCAATCCAATCCAGTTTTTATCCATAAATCTCATGTTTTAACTCACTATTACAATTACTGAATCAATTAAGAGACCACTTCAGTTTAAACTATGCACAACATTTCTCCCAAATTACAAATACAAAATATTGTCCTTTAGAGCATTTACTGTATTAGCAGAAAATGAAAATTTTAGAAACGGCTGACATAACAAAAAAACAAATAATAATAATAATCTTGGTTTTTAATTACAGTTTTCATGCATCTTGGAATCATGTTCTCCTCCACAAGTCTTGCACACTGCTTTTGGGTAACTTTATGCCTTTATTCCTGGTGCAAATTTCAAAAAGCAGTTCAGTTTGGTGGTTTGATGGCTTGTGATCATCCATCTTCCTCTTGATTATATTCCAGAGGTTTTCAATTTGGTAAAATCAAAGAAAATCACCATTTTTAAGTACTCTATTATGTTTTTCCAGAGCTGTATGTGACCAAAAATGAATAAACTTGTGGTTTATCCTCAGCATTTTACAGAAAATAACCCTGATTTTTTAACACAGCTTTCATGTGTCTTGGCATCATGTTCTCCTCCACCAGTCTTACACACTGCTTTTGAATAACTTTATGCTGCTTTACTCCTGGTGCAAAAATGTCCAAAAAGCAGTTCAGTTTGGTTTGATGGCCTCTTAATTATATTCCAGAGATTTTCAATTTGGTAAAATCCAAGAAAATCATTTTTAAACCATCCATCCATCCATCCATCCATCCATCCATCCATCCATCCATCCATATCAGTCCAGATAATATTTTGAAGGAGACCCAATACAAAACCCAAAATAAATGCAAAGGTCAATTAAAAGCATTTTTATTTTAAAGGCGCAGAATCCAAATTATCAGCTGTATTTTAACTAATTCCATTGCAATGGTTAAAAAAGTGAAAAAAGAGTTAAACTGTTAGAAAAAAACACATTTTCTAAGTGTGCTTCAGGGAGAGTGTGAAGTTCCAGAAGGAAATCCAGTAGAACTGCTGCTCTTTAAGTGCAGCCAGAGACAGAGAGAGTGTAGCACTCAGTGTGTAGCCCAGCTCTGCCGTAGGCCCATTAGATCAGGCCCGCGGCGGGGCCCCTGGAGGTGGGGTTATCTGGAGCTGTCGGCGCCTAAGTGGATGCCACACAGCCCGGGGCGATAGCAGCTCCTCTCAGGCTAAACTGTACATGCAGACTGCAGGAGAACAGAGGGGATCAGACGTGCCTCAGTGGCTTTCCCAGTGCAGGGCGGGGGGGGTGGGGGGGGTGAGTTAGGATAGCAGGGTTAAAGTGTGCAGGAATCACACGGCTGATATCGCGGCGGACGCCTCGTCATGCGTATCCGCGGTGACAGCGGTATCATCACGAGGGCTCTCCAGCGAGACGGAGGCTTCGCTGCTGTTAGCGTTAGCGCTGTTAGCGCTGTAGAAGCAGTACTGACTCACTGTACGTACAGCAGCAGTACAGTGGTGTAAGTGCGTAGCTTACAAATAGATTCTGCTGAGATTTCCATATCTGAAAATACTTTGACAAGGGTTTGAGGGCAGATACACAGCTCTGGAAAAAAATAAAATAAATAAGAGACCGCCTAAAAACAATGAGTTTCTTTGATTTTACCAAATTGGAAACCTCTGGAATATAATCAAGAGGAAGATGGATGATCACAAGCCATCAAACCCCCAAGCTGAACTGCTTGGATTTTTTTTGCACCAGGAGTAAAGCAGCATAAAGTTATCCAAAAGCAGTGTGTAAGACTGGTGGAGAGGAGAACATTCCAAGATGCATGAAAAAGTTGTGATTTCCGAAGTCAAAAATACAAAAAATGGGGTAAACACAGAATAAACAATACACGGGTAAGCTAAACACTTTATGTAGACTGACAGAACCAAATCAAATACTCGGAAGCGAGTGAAGTGAAGAGGTATATATATTGAGGGGAACAGGTGAAATCAATGCTGCGGTGTTTTTGGTCTAGGAAGTGTCATGTGATCAATCAAAATACACAAAAATAATAAAAAAAACACAATAATCAGAAACAAAGACTTAATCTAAAACAGTGAATGTCCTCAGAGTGGAATCAGGAAAAATATTCAGAAACAAAACAGTTATGTATCAATTAATATTGTCAATTGCAATTACATATAAATAACTATTTTGTGCATATCAAAAATAAAGAAAAATAACTAATCTAAAACAGTGAATGTCCTCAGTCCTCAGAGTGGAATGAAGAAATGTAGTCAGAAAAACAGTTATATATCAATTAATAGCGGAAATTGAATTACTCATGTGATTAGTTATATGTTTATGCAACTACATGAGAAAAATCCCAATAACCAGAAACAAAAACCTAATTCACTAAAACAGTGAATGTCCTCAGAGTAGAATGAAGAAAAATAATCAGAAACAAAGCAGTTACGTATCAATTAATATCAGAAATTTAAACTTTGGGATTAGTCGCATATGTATGCATATTTATGCAATTACATATTACATAAAGAAAAAGCCCACTAACCAGAAACAAAGACCGGATCTAATGGACAACAATGATTGACACAAAGGAAAATAGTGAAAAGAAACAAAAGATGCACAGACGCGCATCCAGCATCAGAATAAAGTTCTCTTAAGCCATTTCCTTCACTTCCCGCAAACAATCACAACTCGATTTTCCGACGTGGAGCATCACTCTATTCTAGCCGCTGCGCCGCTACGCGGGAGATTGGGAAGCAAACTTTGCTGAGCTTAGTGCAAACACACGTGGCTCCAGCTCTGGATACGTAGCAGCAGCTTCTTTTGATTCCAGCAGCTTTATCCCGACTCTGGCAAACAGGCCGGCGCCCACGGCCAGAAGAACCCGGCCAGGATCTTCTCTGTTTACCCATGACTCTCACAAGAGTCCTCCTGCCGTAGCCATCACCATCTCAACCAGCTGGGGCTTCAGATGATAGACCGTAACACCACTGTGGGCCTGTGTGTGTGTGTTGTGTGTGTGTGTGTGTTGTGTGTGTTGTGTGTGTGTGTGTGTGTGCATATTCAAAGTTGATTTCAACAGTAAATTGGTTAATGATTTCTGGGAAAACTATAAATTGGGGTCCCAAATAAAGGCCATTACAGCAATATGATTATGGCCCAATTGAATTAGAGCGTAATCACTGTTCCTATATATCATTATATTGAAACGTTACCCAGAAGCACTCTGTGCTCTCAGCGACGGGGATAAAATGAGACTGCCTGAAAAAAGGTATAACGGGAAATTTTTGCTGCCTTTCCATCTTTAATATTCTGATCAGAGAGATCAGAGTACAGGAAACCAGTCATACCTACGTATGAGATCAGTGAGGAAATGATCAGTAATAAGGAAATCTTTATATTTATTTATATATATATA
The DNA here is from genome assembly GCF_023375975.1 of Astyanax mexicanus. Classification (NCBI taxonomy): domain Eukaryota; kingdom Metazoa; phylum Chordata; class Actinopteri; order Characiformes; family Acestrorhamphidae; genus Astyanax; species Astyanax mexicanus. The sequence continues at coordinate 4,443,440 of NC_064430.1, forward strand.
TATATTTTTTTTATATATTTTTTCAGAGACATTCTACTATATTTTTTAAACTAAAGTGCACTTAAAATTATTACATTTTACCAAAAATTCACAGTGCACCTTAGTAAAGCGCTTCCGTTTATTTACAGTAAGCTTAGCTTCCCAAATTTCCTCCAGCACTAAGGCTGGAGCATTAGCATTAGCATTAACATTAGCGGCTAACTGTTAGCAGGTAATGCTAATGCTGCTCCAGGCTACTGGCTAATAATACTCACTTCTAATTGATGTTCCTTATGTATAATGAATTCTACCAGTCAGGTTATAATAAAGAAGTGAAGCCTCTCCACTGAAGTACAGCACTATACCGGAGTTTCAGTGAAGTTTCTCCAGCACTAAGGCTGGAGCAGTATTAGCATTAGCCACTCTCCAATATTTCCCTGTTCAAAAGTAAGTAATTATCGGCCTGTAGTCTGATCCTAACCCAAGCTAGCTCTGCTGGAGCAGCATCAGCATTACCTGCTAACGGTTAGCCTTAGTGCTGGAGAAATTCAGTAACCTAAGCTTAACCTAAGCACTCAATATGATTCAGTAAAAAAAAGAAATAACATTATAAATAAAATTGTTATTTTTATTCAACAATATTATTATTATTATTTCGAAAAAATCATTGCTTAACCATATAGGGGGAAAAACTGTTTGCTCTGCGGGATCGAACCCGTGTCATCAGGGTCACGGTCCAATACACTACCGCTGCCCTGGCTAGTGAATTTGGACACGTCCAGGGAAAAAAAAAATCCCTTATAAGGAGATAGGAAGCCCAAGAATGGGTGGAAAAATAAGAACGTCAGAAACTAAAGTCACGCCGAATGCGACAAACAGAGACTGGGGAGGCATGTAAACAAAAGCTTACCAGAGCAGAATTAGCCAGCAGACTGAGGGTGGGATCTATACCTATTGTTTGAGATTTTTGTCTTTATGTGAAAGTGATTTTGTCTAAAGAACTTCATAAACATGTGTAAACTTGTGTAAAATGTGCTAAAATACAGGGGTTGGACAATGAAACTGAAACACCTGTCTCATTTTAGTGTGGGAGGTTTCATGGCTAAATTGGAGCAGCCTGGTGTTCAATCTTCATTAATTGGACATTGCACCAGTGAGCATGAAGAGTGTAAAGGTTCAATTGGCAGGGTAAGAGCACAGTTTTACTCTAAATATTGCAATACACACAAGATTATGGGAGACATACCAGAGTTCAAAAGAGGACAAATTGTTGGTGCACGTCTTGCTGGAGCATCTGTGACCAAGACAGCAAGTCTTTGTGATGCATCAAGAGCCACGGTATCCAGGGTAATGTCAGGATACCACCAAGAAGGACCAACCACATCCAACAGGATTAACTGTGGACGCTGTAAGAGGAAGCTGTCTGAAAGGGATGTTTGGGTGCTAACCTGGATTGTATCCAAAAAACATGAAACCACGGCTGATCAAATCACGGCAGAATTCAATGTGCACCTGAACTCTCCTGTTTCCATCAGAACTGTCCGTCACCACAATCAATTATTGTGCTCTAAAGCCAGGTGTTTCAGTTTCATCGTCCAACCCCTGTATGTCCTTGTTAACTTGTAAAGAAATTTTCTTCTGTAATCTGAAAGAGGGTTCGGTGATCTCCATGGTGCCCAGCACCAGAACCTGACCAGAACGCAACACTGGCATTCTCTATGGCGAGCCAGTGAGCGAGCGAATGAGCGAAGCAACAGGATCTGCTCTGTTGGTGGGTAAGCTTCCATTTCACTATTAACCTGAAGTGATGCAACTTCTTCATGCATGTCGAAGCTCACCTAACATTCAGACTCACGCAAGAGTGACTTCCCTTCTCCATCCCGCAACGCCCCATGGGAGATGTCAGCTATCTGGGACCGTGACGTCCATGACAATCGTCCAGATGTCTTTGTCGTGTGAAGATGGGAGATGGAGTCTAGAGTGTCCATCCCCGGTGATGTGTGTCATGTGGGATTGTGAAGTATGTGTGCTGACAAGTGGTGCTTGAGTGAGGCTGTGAGAGTCGGGGGGTGGGGGGGAGAGGTGGACAGGGGCTTCTGTTGGTACCAAAACAGGAAAAAGTAGCAGCAACAAGAAAAAAAGAGGAAACGTATCCAAGAAAATTTAGCCAAACTGAAGCTGACTGAATGCATGAATGAATACAATATGGAATCAGAAAAGATGCATCTTAGCTGTCTATTGTAGCCTAATCTGAAACCAATATTTTAAAAGGGATATATTATACCTCTTTTTACATAAGTTAGAATAGTTCTAGATCTATGGGCTATACAAAACATGTCCATGAAGTTATTTATACACTATCACTCACACCACACTGTAAAGCCCCAATTAGTTTGAACGGTAACACTTTCTATGAATGTCATCTTTATTAGACGCTATAACCACATTCATAACATATTATAATGCAGTCATATTCTAATGCATGCAAGGTATTATAAACATGGCTATAAATGTTTATAAAAATGCATAACCCATTACAGCCATGTTTGTTAAGCATTATGACCTGTGATTATAATACATTATAAGCTGTGCTTATCATATGTATATTAAAATAGTATATCTCTATCGTTATTAATCTAGTCCTACAATGAAAGTCTGGCACTTTACTTAGAGCGCACAAAGACCTGTTATAATACATTATAATTGACTATAATTAATATTATATTCAAGAAAAGAATAATTTATGAGTGACTAGAAATATATTTATGGGATTATTTAGGGTGTTTATAAGTTGGAAGCTTTTTTAGTCATGATAAAAGTCTGCAAGCAGGGACTGAGTTTTTTGGTATTGATGTATAACATGTTATAAACGCAGCTATTAATGCATTATAATCACAGTTCATGATGCATAATAAACATGGCTATAATGAATTATACATTTTTATAAATATGTATAGCCATGTTTATAATGCCTTATGAATGCATTATAATGTGTTATGAGTATGTTTATAGAGTCTTATAAAGATGACATTCAAAGAAAGTGTTACCGTTTGAACTTAAACAAATTAAATCTGTTTTTTATGTAAAATTTAATATTTTTAAACATTATTAATCTATTATAAATTAGGTGGACATTTGTGGGCATGTATACATTCAAACAGAGACATTTGTTGGGACAAACTGTTTGCATTGTGGGTGTGTTCTCCAGCTTCTGACACTCTTCATCAGTGTGTAGTCATTCCCGCCCGGGGCTACCTTTGGTAAACTTGTAGATTGTATATTATGATTAACCTTCTGGCCTCTGAATGGACCTTTTCCAGGCTTACAGAGTGAATATTTATCAAAGACATTTTTAAGTAAAATGAAATTAAAAAGAAAAGTAAGAAGAAATCAATAAATGTATTTATTAAGATAATAAATATAATTGTTAGGCAAATTAATTAGTATAACAAAAGTGTGAAAGTGAAATCAACTTCCCCTTTAGTTGTAATAGCTTGATTTTTTTAGTTGTGCTAACTCAACTTTTCATTACCCATCACTTTTTTTAAGGCAACCGGTTTTCTCCAATTTTTTAAGTAAATTCAGCTTATCTGGGCTTACAGCTCAGTTTCAGTCTATTTTAGAATTAGCCATTACAGGGCTCTGTCACTTTTATGCCATTTTAACACTGATGGTTTTCCACACTAAAAACATTAACTCATCATTATTTGAAAGTACTTAAAGTACCTAAAGTATCTCCCTCATCTGCTGACTTGCCACAGACAGCAGGTACAGATCCCTCCCTCAGAAGAAGTCTGCTGGCTAAACCTGCTGTGTACTGTCTGAGGTTCCCAACCAGCAGAATGAAATGGAATTTATTTCACTTATCTGAGACACACAAAGTGGGAATGGGGAGTGACACACTGATTCGTTTATTTCATAATATGCCCAAAACACATCCATGATTCTTTAAGAGAATCAGCACATCCATTTTGCGTATTTCGAGCCGGGCAAGGCATATTTATTGTGCCTTCACGATACCAAAGACACACCGACACGCAAATCCAGCTGCAAGATCCGCAATTGGCCTGTGCACTATAGATAACTAAAATGGGATCCAATACACTTTGCAAAAGATTGAACCTTTTTATCTTTCTAATAACATAACAACCTCATGCCTTGACAAGATCTGCTTTTTGATAGCCCTTTTAGTCTTTGGTCCAGAGCTCATTTCCCCCCCTTTTGTCCAAAAAAAGGTCTGAAATACTTATTTGTTTGCATGTAGCACCAGCAGTACCAATAAGTCTCAGTAATATAGTTTTAGAAAGCTTGCTACTGGGTAAAAAAAAGGTTTATTATTGGGTTAAAAAAGGCTTAACGACACGCTTGGGGTCTAAGGAGTTAAATAAAATCAAGCCTTGAGCTCAGCATGCTTCCCACGTAAATAACACCTGTAGGAAATGCCATTGTTGAGATGTTTCCCGAACTAAATCAAGGCACTGCTTTGACCTTATTTCCATTAATTTACACTATATTCAGCGTAGGGCACCGCTCTCGAAACGCCCCAATCCTGCTAGTGCTCTAAGTATGTGGTGGTTTGCTTAAGCACACAGGACCAATCAAGCCTCTGATTACCTCAATGGGCTAATTAAGGCTCATTAGGCCCTAAGCCCCAACACCTGCATGCCCTCCACAACCTAAGCACAAGCCCAGAGCCTCGCTCTCGCGCTCCGCCAGCCTCCCGGAGTCAGCGCCGGCTCCAGACTCGCGCCGCAACAATACAAAACCACCCATCTGCTTTTGTTTCCTGCCCTTCACACTCCAACATAAGAATCTCTTCAATTACACACAGGACTAAGGACTGGTGGAGTGGCCGGCGAAAATGAATGCGCCACGCTAAACAGGCTTTATGAGGGCTGCAGATTGGAGAAAAGTCCTGGTGCTGCTGACGCCAACGGCTACGCTAAGACCACGACGACGGCAGCTTCTCAAACATCACTGACCTGCTATACACAATACTACAGGCTACAGGTTTAAAATACAGAACATTTCAAGGAAAGAGTTCTTAAAGGAGTAAAAATGGACTCTTTTGTGTAGTAAAACCATAGACTGTGTATAGCTGGACAGAGCATCGTCTCTCAAAAGTGAAGCCACCACAGGTCGGGCGCCCCCTGCTGTTCGGATGCAGAAAGCTGTGTAACCCCACCCATCTCCATAGGTTTCAATGGCAAAACAGACAACTTTCAATCCCGTTTTTTTCCAATATACTGTAATTCTACCTCCATTATTTAAATCCAGCAGCTAGTGTAACCTCTGCTCATATTGTTAGATTTTATATATCCCCACAGAATTAGTTTTTTAAAACGTTATTCAGCTCTATTCAAAAAGGTGTGGTTATTGTAAAAGGGCTGGGTTACACCTAGCCGGGGTGGGACCAATGACAATATGGCTGGGACCAATAACAGACCGTTAGCAAAACCTCCCTCCTCTGGTCTCTACTGTGCAGACTCGGGTTTCAGGATCACCAACAAGATTTTGGCTTCATTTTCAGCGAATGAATGGGAACAGCGACACGGTGTCCATCTTTTTTTTTCCAGTCTCTGAGTAAAACATGATAAAAAGTTCTTCCCTTTGATGAACAGCACACCTCCGTTCTCCCACAGCGTTCTGAGATCCAGAAATTTTAACAGTTTGTCCAAACACCCTTCAGACTGGGTGACACGGGGCATAATTTGCCCCAACAAATCGTTTTTTACACCGTTATCCAGCTCAAAGTAGCTCCACACCTCCTTGCTAGATCCTGAAGAGCCCCGACATTTAAAATGTCTGCAGTTCTGCAGTTCACACAAGGCACAATAAACTTCTGCTCAGCAGCAGCAAGTTCCATATGTAAATCATGAGTAAATTAATTCACTATATAACAGAAAACATGCAGGTCATTATTAAGGCCTTGCTGAACAAAACTCGAAGTACAAAGGCCTAAACATCTTGTGGACTAGTAAAGGAGAACCCCAGTGTAAAATGGACTTTTGTTGTAATACAACATGATAAAAAGTTCTTACCTTTGATGAATAGCACACCTCCGCTCTCCCACAGCGTTCTGAGATCCAGAAATTTCAACAGTTTGTCCAAACACCCTTCAGACTGGGCGACACGGGGCATAATTTACCCTGATAAATCGCTTTTTCCACCGTTATCCAGCTCAAAGTAGCTCCGCACCTCCTTACTAGAATCCAGGGAGAGCCCTGACATTTAAAACGAGGCATTAATAACTTAAAAAGTGCACAAGAAGCTATATGGAATAGAATACATATGGAACTTGCTGCTGAACAGAAGTTTGTGTTTTTACTTTTGTATGCAGCTGCCTTGTGTGAACTGCAAAAGTGCAGAAAAGTGATTTTACTCTAAAATCTAACAAAAATATATACTAAATAAAATGTTATATTGATCAGTCTTTATTTCAACAGTTTTAAATATAAATTATTCAGTTTAGTAGTGTTTTTTTCTGTTGCCATGTACAACAAACACTTCTGAGTTTGTTAATCTAACTAAAAATGCTTTAGCAACTAATTTCAACACATTTTTAGTTGGCAAATCTAGCATACATTTTTCAACTTTCAACTTAAAACTTTGGATAATGATAACAGAACTAAGGTAAATGTTATGTTGAGGTGATTCAAAATTTCAGGTATATCTAACATTTAAGACTTGTTAGGTCAACTTAATTTTGTAAGTGCGGAGAATTTATGAGCTATAATGTTGTATTAACTTTAAAAAAAGGCCAAGAAAATAGTTGTTTAATGATTTTAAGTTGGAGTGACTTATATATACTCATACATAGTAGAACAAGACTCTTGCTTTCTTAGAGATCTGAAAGCCTGAGGTATTAAAATGCAGGTTCTTCAACGGTTCTTCAGTATAGCAGTAATGGTGCTACACAGAACCATGAAGATTCAAACACAATCGTTTGGATGCTTCAGTGGTTCTTTAAGCCAATAAAGGGCTCTTCAGATCTTTAGTGGAAATACTTTTGTAGATTTTCTTTTTTTCTTTTATGAAATCTTGATTCAAGCCATCTGTCATTAATAGACAGCTGCATGGGCTTTGACACGAGTGGTAATTGCCAGTTCTAATAATAATATATATAATAATAATGATAATAATAATTATAATATCCTATCCACGCAGAGTGACCAACCAAGGCCAGTTAAGCTGTTTGTGACTCTTGATCACGAATAAAAATGAACCTTTTATACAATGGTAGTTATTATATTGTTATGATTAGAAACTGTTTTGTTAAAATGTTTAAAACTACTTTTTTTGAAAGAGCCATATGCCAAATATAATACACAACTGCAAAAAAATGTTGACTACAGAGTAGGACTATGTAATAGTGTTGCTTTAATAACTTTAAAAATGGTATATATATATATATATATTGATTGATCGAACTATCTATCTATCTATCGGTCTGTCTGATATATATTGTTATTTTTTTTTTACATTTTGTTTTATTATTTTTTTTTAATCTCTACAAGAATTTTACAGGTCAAAAGATAACATTACATGTATAATAGTGTAAAAAAGCATATGAAAATAAAAATAAATCCTTTTTAATGGTTTTAAAAAAAGGTGTTTTTTTTTCAAAGACCTGAAAGAACCCATTTGTAAAGGTATCTATAGATAGATAGATAGATAGATAGATAGATAGATAGGTAGGTAGGTAGGTAGGTAGGTAGGTAGGTAGGTAGGTAGGTAGATAGGTAGGTAGGTAGGTAGATAGATAGATAGATAGATAGATAGATAGATAGATAGATAGATAGATAGATAGATAGATAGATAGATAGATAGATAGATAGATAGATAGATGACAGTTTTGCACATCTTGGTAGAGTCACCTGGAATTCAGGCTTTCAGTTAACAGCTGTGCTGAACTCATCAAGAGTTCATTACTTGAATTTCTTGTCTCTTAATAAAGTGTTTGAGAGCATCAGTTAAAGTAAAGTAGTGAAGAGGTAGAGTTACAGCTATACAGTGAATAGTGAATATTTGAGTAATGTTCTAATCCAGATTATGAACATATGCAAGAACTACTCAACTTATTCAAGAAAAAAAGATAAATGATGAAATATTATACTATATATATATGATTATACTGTCCTGGCTGCATCACAGCATATTTAATTTAGCACTAATTTAGTATAGTAAAGTTTTAAGAGTTCAGAAATCAATATTTGGTGGAGGAATAACCCTGGTTTTTAATCACAGTTTTTTTTTAATGCATCTTGGCATCATGCTCTCCTCCACCAGTCTTACACACTGCTTTTGGATAACTTTATGCTGCTTTACTCCTGGTGCAAAAATTCAAGCAGTTCAGTTTGGTGGTTTGATGGCTTGTGATCATCCTTCTTCTTTTTGATTATATTCCAGAGGTTTTCAATTTAGTAAAATCAAATAAACTCATTATTTTTAAAAGGTCTATAGGTAGAGAAATAAAGGCATAAGGTTATAAAATGTGAAAATATGAGACCTTGTTTGAGTCCAGGGCGAAAAACGTCCGTCCCCTCTGTAAATCTCTTTCATTCCAGCCATCCGCAGCCGCTGGCATACCATCGGCACAGGGCTGCGTTTCTAAAAATATTTTTCGACAGGGGGAAAACAAATAAAATATGAAATCTAAACCTCCTGCAATGAGGATAAGGCCCCCCAAAATGTTTATGAAAAATAATCACCAGGACAACACATGCATGCAGTGTTTACACTGACGCCAGCGCCGGCAGTAGCCCTCTCTCTCTGACAAACACACATACACACACGGAGGGGAGGGGACGAGGGGGAGGGGGGGGGGGCAGCATAAACAGGAAATATCTTTTGCATATTATTTTAAGTAACTGTTCAAATTTCATTTCAGAATGGTAATCCACAAAACAAATATGTAGCGGCACATTTAAAAAAAAAAAAAAAAAAAAAAAAGAAGGGCGCTCTGCTTCAATTTCCTATTGTGGGCTGCGACGTGTGTTTATTCTTTGTGTCTGTTTGAATTGATTTGCACAGCTCGGCAGACAGGGGCTGAATGCTGCAACCAAGAATCCATCATCTCATATGATCTGATAGTTCTGCAGTATTAGATTGATTTTTTTTTCTCTCTCTCTCTCCTCTCCTCTTTCTTTCTCTCTCTCTTTCACTCTCTTTCTCTCTCTCCTTTTCCTCCAGTTGTTAACAAACAAGGCTAGTTACCTGCTTCCACCCCTCCTGAAAACGAGAGTAACTCCCTGCTGTTAGAAACGAAGGCCGTGATGATTTACTGTGTACTTTAACTGGAGATGTGTTTAGATGTTGAGATGTTGAGATGTTTAGATGTTTTGTCCACTTGATTCCAACACTGTATCTCTTATAACAGTAGTTTTTAAACTTAATAATGCACCTGTATAACAAGGTGCACTCTCAAAGGATTTCTCTCCTAAAAAACGTTTATTTGGGTAAGTAAAGCATTTCCACTTATTGTTTTACAGTAAGTCTAGATTTACAATATTGTAGCACAGTTTTTTTTTTATAATTTTATTTCTATTTTTTCTCATTTTCTCCCCGGTTTACACGGCCAATTACCCAACCCACTCATTAGGACTCCCGCTTTCACTAGTAATGCCCCAACACACCAGGAGGGCGAAGACTAGCACATGCTTCCTCCGATACATGTGAAGCCATCTGATGCAGAATTACCAAGCAGCCAGCGCGCTCGGAGGAAAGCGCAGCGACTCGGCTTCCGGTACATCAGCTCACAGATGCCTTGTGCTGCAGACATCACCATAGAAGTGATGTGGGGAGAGAGCGCCATCTACCCAACCGGAGGGAGCAGGGCCAATTTTGCTCCCTCTGAGCGCCGGCAGCTTCATGGCAAAGCTGCATGAGCGGGGGTTCAAACCTGTGACCTCCCGCTCATAGTGGCAGTGTTTTATCGCCCTACAACCCTGGTTTTTAATCACAGTTAAAATCATGCATCTTGGCATCATGTTCTCCTCCACCAGTCTTACACACTGCTTTTGGATAACTTTATGCCTTTACTTCTGGTGCAAAAATTCAAGCATCATCATTTTTAAGTGATCTCTTTTTTTTCCAGGGCTGTATATACGCCCTCATCCCATTCTATGTTTTTTCTGTATTTTTGACTCTGTTTTTTGCATGTCCGTTGGATTGTTAACCGTGTATGGTATGTTTACTCAATCTGGCTGCTGTTTAGCGGTATTGACCCTGCTTGTTTTTTAGACTCTTTAGACTTTATTTAATAAAAAATCTGATTCTCATCTGTGCATACTCTCATATCTCATATGAGTCTTGTCCAGCCATGACACACATTTCACACTGCAAAAACTGCAAAAAAGAAAGCCAGGCGTCTTAATTTGTATTTATTAACTGAGCAATTGTTCAATAAAGTTTCTCTGCTCAGAACGGAAAACGGAAAAGTCTCCTACTTAAAGGAACCCAAATGGCCCACTCGGAATGACTGCACTTAATATCCAGCCTCCAGTTCATCTGCATATTCCTGCTGGATTTGGAGATGAGAGTTTGAACTGCTGAGAGAATGGAGATGAGAGGAGGCTTAAGTTTACCGAGAGTCATCCTAAGACTCTTCATCACCTCCTCAGAGCAGGAGCACGATCTCCATATCACCATCTACCTCTCTCTCTCTCTCTTTCTCTTTTTTCTTTTTCTTTCGCTCTCTCTCGCTCCACAGAGCAAACTTTAAAAACACCTGTCACGGATTCAAAGCAGATACTTAGCCGTTAGCCAGGCAGGCGATCGCTCCTTTGGCAGGACTATAGGCAGAGGAACGAGAAAAGAGGAGATTTTTTAAAGCTCAAAAAGATCCTCTCATCGTTCTTCCTTAACCGTCTGCGGAGGGAAGGCAGCGGAGTCGAAACGCAGGTATAAGCCCCGTTCCCACGTACCTGCGGCTTCTATTTTAAGCCCTCCCTTCCGAGCGGCGTGTCAGACAAGCCTGAAATCCCTGCTAATACTAGTTACCTCTGAAACATAGATCTTACTGTTTGGCTTTTAGCTCAGACAAGTTATTTCCTACTCCCTTTGAAATAAAAAAAACTGGAGTGTTCTGACACCGACTTTACGTTTTGAGCTCATTAAAGCCGGGGATCTGTCTCAATGCTACCTGGATTTTTTTTTTTTTTTCTCTTCCTTCCTTCCTTATACGAGCGATAAGCCAAATTAATATGAACTCGCTAGGGCCAGTTTAAATGCTTCTTGTTATCCAAAGCCCTGAGCTCTCGCAACTTATCAAGCAGCCACTGATAGCCTTTAAACTACCAGGATGCAGTTTTTTAATTAAAACTAGTAACATATTCCCCTGGAACAATGAGGGAAGGAAGTGGAGAGGGACGGACTCCGTGATTTATCATGTGAACATTAGAGAGAGAGAAAGAGAGATAGAGAGAGAGAAATGAGGATTTAACCAGCTAAAGTAGTGATTAACCTTAAACTGATGAACTAATGTTCTGATGTTTGAAGAACACATTCCAGTTCTCAGATATTCAGAGAATATTTCTGGAGGAAACTACCGAAAATAAAAAGATGTTAAGCAGTCTTGAATTATGAATTATTTCAAATAATTCAAATATTGATTAATTGATCTTTTTTATTAGTTGTTGTTGGGATTAATATATATATATATATATATATATATATATATATTACGCATTAATAATCCATGTATTAACAGTGTAATTACTGGTGACTGGTACACATTGTCACAGATTAATTAAAGTTAAATACAGGTAATGTAAGTACTGTACTATTAAAACTATGAAGTGGGACCATAGATGTGATACAAAATTTAAAAAATGATAGCACTTTCTTTGAATGTCGTGTCTATTAGACTCTATAAACATACTCATTACACATTATAAGGCATTTATTGAGCATTGTAATTACTTCTATAGATGTGTATGAAAATGCATAAGATATTATATCCATGTTATGAGAGAGAGAGAGAGAGAGAGAGAGTAGAGTGTGTGTAGTTAAGCAGTCTTGAATTATAAATGATCTCAAATAATTCAAATATTGACTATTTTATCCATTTTTGTAGTTGTTGTTGTTGCAGTTTTCCCCCAGACAGGAATTAAGCCTAGTCTTAAAACTTGGATTTGGTCTCACTATAATAAAAACAATAAATAAACACTTTATAATAAGTGTATCTAATAACTGTGTAGTTACACGTTAATAATCCATGTAATAACTGTGTAACTACTGGTGAATTATACATTGTTACAGATTAACTACAGATAAGTACAGCCATGTCTATATGTCTGGAGAAAACTACAGAAAAAAATAGTTTAGCAGCATTGAATTACGAATTCTAATAGACACGACATTCAAAGAAAGTGCTATCATTTTTTTTTAATTTTTAATCACATCTATGGTAATAACAGTGTAATTACTGGTGACTGGTACACATTGTTACAGATTAATTACAGTTAAATACAGGTAATGTAAGTACTGTACTTTTAAAACTATGAAGTGGGACCATAGATGTGATTAAAAATAAAAAAAAATGATAGCACTTTCTTTGAATGTCGTGTCTATTAGACTCTATAAATATACTCATAACACATTACAAGCCATTTATTGAGCATTGTATTTTTTTCTACATACATATGAAAATATATAAGACATTATAGCCATGTTATATCATTATTATGCAATATGAATTGTGATTATTATAAGCTATAATAATCGGCTGTGTTTAAAGATTGTTAATACAAAGAACTTTAATAAAGCATGCTGTAATTACTTTTAACCTGGTCTTGGAATAGAGATTTGGTCTCACTTTATAAACAGAGTAAAAATATCTCTAATAACTATGTAGTTACACATTAATAATCCATGTAATAACAGTGTAACTACTGGTAAAGTACATATGGTTAAGATTACTGTTGTGCAGGTTATCTAATTACTGTACTATTGCAACTAAAACTATAAAGACAGACACTGTCTGTCTGCTTGCTCTGGACTTAAAGACTCCAATTCCAGTCAAATCACACTCTCCCTGTTACTGATTGTTTTCACCTGGTCTGTCTAGTATAAATACCCCTCTGTTTGTTCTGTTTCCTGCCAAGTATTCAGTACACATACAGTAACACTTCTAATCTACTGAGAATCTCAGAATCAGGATTTAGACAGAGGAACATAAAAAAACAAGAGCCATGCAGTGAACTTCATTGTTCACTACATTATTTATCTATTAACTGTAGTGCAGAAGCTGTAGTAAACTGTTGGTGATTGTTGGTTGATAGAGCAGATCTTGTGGTGTTCCAGAGGGTTTTACTCTAGGACAAATGATACTGATTTTTCACTGGTGATGTGGATCAGCACAAGGCATCTGTGAGCTGTTGTATTGAAGAGGCAAGAGGCGTGTGCTAGTCTTCACCCTCCTGGTGTTGGGGGGCATCACTAGTGTTAGGGGCAGTCCTAATGAGTGGGATGGGTAATTGGTTGTGTAAATTGGGAAACAAATGGGAAAAAACATTGTGGTACGTCTCGTATCTTGTTCTTTTGCTTCATATCCAAGTTTATGTTGGCTCCCAAGACTTTCAAGAACCACATCTTTTAAGGGCACCCAAAGCATCACTCCTGTATCACCCTTACTTCTTTTTAAAAGACAGTATATCCTGTATTTCCTATCAAAGTTTATTTTGCGACGTGGCGGCGCTTCCTCTTAAAAAGTGACACCAAATTAAAATGGATGTGTACTCTTCTTTTGTGCTATGGGACGCAGAGATATATCTTCATAATATCCTCCATATTTTATTGATAATAAAAAGCAGAGCCCACCGCATTCGCACCGGAACACTTAGCTAACGCGGCGAACGGGGGGCCGCCACGGCGAGCCGAGTAAATCAATCTGAGTTATATTGCTTTAAACTTAATGCAATGTACTCGCTGCCTGCATCGCTATTCTAATGTTCATTTGCATAGCGGGGACACGGACACACACGTTCGCTTTCTCACACTCGCGTTCGCACTTTCACTCGCGCGCACATGCATAAGTACATATCCCTAGACGTATACACACATACCATACACACACACATGCACATCTATGAACACATATGAACACATCTACAGTATAAACACATATATACACACACGGCCAATGCACTTAAATGCAGAAAACTTTTGACTGGGATTCCCGACACCTAGTTTTCAATCAGTTGATCTAGATAACAGTGTCTCCATATTAGGTCAACATAAAACAAATAAAGTATCATGGTCCACATATGAGGACGCAGGGTCTTAAGAGGATAGAATGCATCTTATATAGGTATCACTTTTTAATGCCAAGACTACACAACATTTTTGTCTCTTGCGATGTTGAGTTATCTTCGTTTCGTGTCTTTCTCAGGGAACTGGCAACATTATAGTGAGTTTGTCTTCTATATATTCATAACCAAAAGGAAATTTAAGACGTAGCATGACAATATATAGTATATTTAGTACCAGTCAAAAGTTTAGACACACTTTAAATTCAGTGTTTTTCCATTTATATATATATATATTTTTGCATTGCTGATTAATACTATGTAATTTAAATGAAGAAAAACATATGGAATTATTTAAACAAACAAACTTCATACCTTGGCTGTATTTTTCCAGTCATCTTTATGAGGTAGAGTCACCTGTAATTCACGCTTTCAGTTAACAGCTGTGCTGAACTCATCAAGAGTTGATTACTTGAATTTCTTGCCTCTTAATATGCATAAGTACGTATCCATAAACGTATACACACATACCATACACACACACATGCACATCTATGAACACATATGAACACATCTACAGTATAAACACATATATACACACACGGCCAATACACTTAAATGCAGAAAACGTAGATAGAAAAGCATTTACTCACACACACACACATATACACACATATACACACAAACAGCAAGGAAAAAAAAAAGTCTATTGAGTATTTTTTCCTTGCCAAGGCACTTTTTTCCCTCCGTCGGAGGATAATACAATTCCTTTTTTTCTTATTTCCTTACAATACATCATTCAGTTCTGCCTTTTGCCTGCATGAAATTCATTTTCTAATGGAAATATTTGTTTTGTAAATCAAATATGTATTATGCACAGAATGCAAAGCACAAATTAAATTATGTTAATGAAATGAAAGAGATATGAAATGCATATTTCATGGACAAAACATAACCCCGGCGAACAGCCATTTCTTGATAAAATCTTTAAACACAATCTCATTCGGAGAAAGACATATTGCTAAGGCAGATAGCACCTCATTAAAGCGGTCTCCTTTAATATCAGTGCTTAGTATATATAGGATTGTAAATAACCACTGGGGACGAGGAACCAATAATGAAATACTGTCTTTAATAGCTTGCCATTGATGTCAGCATAAAAAGTGTGGTAGAGGAATATTGAAAATTGGGTGCGCACACACATATAGTCAAAAGCTGTAAATGATTGCATATTTAAATAGAGCTGACTAAGCCAAAGATGATATAGATATTAGTAATAGGCAGAAAATTATGCTGACCTTACATAATTTGACGAGGGGAAAAAAAACACACAGTTTTAAATTTTATATTGGTTACACTTAATGAATAATAGATTCCGCGGCTGTTGTTGTGCAGACCGTGATGTTAATAAAAGCGTAAGAGAGGCCGGCCTTTCTGCCCAGCTGACTAGCAAATGAACTAGACTGGCTTTTCAGCAGAAATAAATATAGCAATAAATACAAAAGGAGAGAGACACAGAGAGAGAGAGGGAATGGAGGATAGAGAGAGAGAGAGAGAGAGAGATGGCAGCCAGGCTGATGATTTGATGGCAGCAATGGAAAAGAGAGGGCAAGAGTGCTTGACCTGGCTTATTCTCGTTGATGCTAAATATCTTAATTGTTCCATAATACACAATTACCAGCTGCTCCAAATAAAGCATGGATTTAGACCCAAACAGTATCCAGCTGAGGCCTGGCATTTTATCCCCTCTCTACCTTCCCCGCTCGAGATTGACAGACAGCTGGTGAAGCAGGTACTGATTGAGTCTTTGACCATATAAACCATAAAACATACCAGTTGTTTGTATAGGATCCAGCGAGGTAAAGGTTTAAAGGACTTTTGCTTGGTGTGCGTTTTAAATTGAAATTAAAATTTGGGATTAGTAGGAACTAACAGGTATAAAAACTAACCTTTGTCTTTGTACAGGACGTAAAAAAAATGTCCTCATATGGAAACATTAGTTTATTTTAAAATCTAAAATGATCCTTGCCAATTTGTATGAGAAGGACCCTACAAGTCCAACATATGTATATATTTTCTCTGTACAGTAAGTAAATGAACTAATTTCAAACATAAAATTGGATGAGAATTTTTACATGGCTCATGTGTCTGCCAGGACTGGGTGTAAAAACTTTTGACTGGGATTACCTTATCTAGTTTGCAATCAGTTGAGTGTAATGTTGTAATGTAACCACTAGATGGTACAGACATTGTCTCCATATGAGGCCAAAGGTCAACATATAAAAATAAAGTATCATGGTCTCCTAGCTATTTTGGATTAGTAGGACGTAACAGGTATAAAATCTAACATTTGTCTTTGTACAGGAAGTCATTTATGCAAAAAAAAAAAAAATACAATGTCCTCATATGGAAACATTAGCTTCTTTTAAGATTTAAAATTATCCTTGCCAATTGGGATGAGAAGGACACTATTAGTCCAAAATGCACTAAGTAAATAAAACTAATTTCGAACATAAAATTGGATGAGAAATGTGACCCATGTTTTTGCCCGGACTGGCTGTAGAAACCTTTGTCTGGGATTCTCGACACCTAGTTTTCAATCAGTTGATCTAGATAACAGTGTCTCCATATTAGGTCAACATAAAACAAATAAAGTATCATGGTCCACATATGAGGACGCAGGGTCTTAAGAGGATAGAATGCATCTTATATAGGTATCACTTTTTAATGCCAAGACTACACAACATTTTTGTCTCTTGCGATGTTGAGTTATCTTCGTTTCGTGTCTTTCTCAGGGAACTGGCAACACTGAGTGAGTTTGTCTTCTATATATTCATTACCAAAAGGAAATTTAAGACGTAGCATGACAATATATAGTATATTTAGTACCAGTCAAAAGTTTAAACACACTTTAAATTCAGTGTTTTTCCATTTATATATATATATATATATATATATATATATATATATATATATATATATATATATATATATATATATATATATATATATATTTGCATTGCTGATTAATACTATGTAATTTAAATGAAGAAAAACATATGGAATTATTTAAACAAACAAACTTCATACCTTGGCTGTATTTTCCCAGTCATCTTTATGAGGTAGAGTCACCTGTAATTCAGACTTTCAGTTAACAGCTGTGCTGAACTCATCAAGAGTTGATTACTTGAATTTCTTGCCTCTTAATGTTAGTTTGAGAGCATCAGTTGTAAAGTTGTGAAGAGGTAGAGTTACAGGTATACAATGAATAGCTCTATCACAAAGACCCTCAAACATGTTATAATGATGAAACTGGCACACATCAGAAATCCGCCCAGGAAAGGAAGAGCAAGAGTTACCTCTGTTACACAGGGTAAGTTCATCAGAGTATTTTTATTTTTTTTAACACTTTTAACACTTTTCTACACGTTTCCTTATGTGTTCCTTTATAGTCTGGATCACTTCACTATTCATTTACAATGTAGGAATAGTAAAATATTATGTATCTAAACTTTTGACTGGTACTGTATATATATCCTATTTAACATATTTTTAATCCATGCAGAGAGAGGGTCATAAGGGGAAATGCTTTCAATGTCGTCCTACAGGCTTTATCCAGGCCAAATAATCTGATTAACAGATTTTAATTGTGTTTTCAATAATTGTCATTATGCATCTCTTTAGCCGGGGGAGGGGTGGCAGGTTTGTGGGGAGCTGAGACAGATTGAGATTGGGAACAATGTGTGTATAAAAGAGAGAGAGAGAGAAAACAATGGAGAGAGAGAGAAAAAAGAGAAAATATGTAGAGCTCTGACTGGTCCAGCAGTCTAAAGTGCTGGCACTATGATCAGCAGCAGATCGCCGGTTCGAATCCTGTTCATGTAGCTTGCCATCAGCATTGGTGAGCACCACTTACTAAGTGGTGAGTACCACATACTAAGTGGTGAGCACCAGATAATGGTAGCTAGCAAGTTTAAATTGGCATATCTTCCACAGTAAAATAATGTTGTTAGCTAGCTAGTTAGCTAAAGTTAACTATATTCCAGTGTGGCATGTTTTAGCTAACGTTAGCCAGCTAATTCTTATTAGATGTGCATAGAAAAAGCTTTTGGGCACACACACTTAGTATGTTGTGCTCACCACTTAGTATCTGGTACTCACCACTTATTATGTGGTGCTCACCACTTTTTACGTAAAAAAAACATCATGTCCCTTCATTGGCTCCATAAAAAAGAGAAAATAAGTGGCTAAATAAACAGAAAATGGCACAGAAGTGGCAATTGGGTGAAAGTCGGGGTCACTGAAAGAAAACGTAAAGAAATCATAAAGAAGATGAAGAAAAATAAGAAGAAAAAGAAGAAGAAAAAGGAGGAGGACGACATCCCATAATCTCTTCACATCAGACCCACATTACACACCTAATTTCCCTTCTCCAGTCTCCTCCCATCACCCCACGACCCTCGCCTCCGCTCCCAACACCTCACACAACGCATGCATCTGGAAACAACATGGCTTCAGTCTGGACAACAACAATCGATCGCGCTATTAGCCTGCAGATCCATCCCACAATAGCATTAGCCATATTGCTTTTCAATCCAGACATCTGACATGCGCCGCCGCCTTAAAAAAGCTCAACCTTTCTGATGCAAATCAAATCATGGCGTGATTTCGTGCATGGAGTCAAATCCACGTCCCCCAGGATACAGACATTCCTCTCGGCGGGTCAATGGAAAGGGCGTTCGGTATTTTTCAGGATGATTCTGTGAATTCTCGTGGTTTTGTAGATGGTAACATGCTATTTAAAGAGTACATAGACATATAGTTCAAAGGAGCTTCATAAGACATTAACACTTTTAGACCTGACATATCTCCAGGGATAAGGAAAAAAAATGTAAGAATGCACAGAAAAAAAGGCTCTAATATCTATTTTAATCATTATTTCCATTTCATTGGAAAGCATTAAAGCATAAGAAGCAATGAACTTTTTGCAATTTTTTAAACAATATATGATTTTCCTGGTATTGTACAATATACTATTATAAACTGTCGGCATTTGTTAAGAAGTATGTTGAATTTTATAGTTACTAGTACAATTTGCACTTGTTTTATATAAAGCATTTTTTTTTTAAACAATTTTTGATTTTCCAGGTATTTTATAATATACTAATAGAGACTGTGGACATTTTAAAAAAATAATGAATTTTATATATTTACTAAGCAATTTAAACTTTCGTTATATAAAACATATGCAACTAACTTTTTGCACTTTTTTAAACAATTTTTGATTTTACAATATATTTATAAGTACTGTGGACATTTTTGGAGAAATATATTGGATTTTATAGTTACCAGCACAAGTTGCAAAATTTACCTTTTTTTTTTCAATACTAAAATGAAACTCTGTTTAGTGTTTAGTTTATTGTTTTCCTGAAATGCTATTGCAGATTACTCCAAAATTTTGTCTACTGGGATTTGTACCACTTCTGGACCTGAAGACCTTAAATGGCAACAATAAAGGAAAAACATTATTTTAGACAAATTACAAGACATTGTCTTGTTTAAAAGTGCATGGGCATCCCTGGACAAAAGTCTTAAAGGCTGTAGCTATATGTTGCTCTAAAGTCTTAAATGTGTCTCAGGCTGCCATCATTGAGGTTACAGTGAAGTTAAGTAACACAGCTTGTCCAGTAAGTGTATTTCTTCAGTGCTAACAGTGTAGT
Source organism: Astyanax mexicanus (assembly GCF_023375975.1). Classification (NCBI taxonomy): domain Eukaryota; kingdom Metazoa; phylum Chordata; class Actinopteri; order Characiformes; family Acestrorhamphidae; genus Astyanax; species Astyanax mexicanus. Next base: position 4,463,388 of record NC_064430.1, read on the forward strand.
TTATGTAATTTATCCTACAGTTGCTTGTGTTTAGCACTGTATGATTCTGTTTTTTATGATTCTGTTGGCTAAAATTATGTTAAACTGTGCACATTTGTAGAAAATTAAATGTACAGAAAATTAAAAAATGTGTTTTAAAAGTCAAACGGCAGTCGGCAAATTATTAAAACTTCATAAGTGAAGTTATAAGAAGAAAACAAACAAAGTAAATACAAAAAACACACCCAAAGTAGTAAGTCTAAGTGTACTAAACATACATTAGCTTGGGATGTTTTTTAAGCATTGGTAGTTAATTCCTACAAAAGTAACTAATAGTTACTGTGGACATTTCTGAAGAAACAATTTGGATTTTATATTTTCTAGCACAATTTGCTAGAAATTTGCTTATATGAAGCAATGAACTGTTTTCCATTTATTTTACAGTAATTTCACACTATATTAAGCTGTTCCTCTTTTTACAAAATGTGTACAGTGGGTTTTGTACCATTTCTGGTTATTTACTAGGCCTTAAAGCTCCACTAGGTAGGATTAAGATGTTGTGCTCGTGGGCTCCCCCTACAGTTGCAGAGTGTAATAATTTTTTTTTTGGCGAATTAGTTTCTCTTTCTGGTTTTCTGGCTTTCACAGACATATTCGGTCTCTTTCCAGCTTCTGTTTCCAGAGTGTCTGTATGTTAGTTTGTAAAGAATGAACCAGTAGTCCTTGTAGAACTGTTAGAACTAAAGGTCGGAAAGCAGGTTGCAGTTCTCGCGAGCGTTGGTCGCGGCCGCCTCGGAAAACATACAGAGTCTGGTTTGAGCTCAGAGGAGCTCCGGCACAGACACGAGAGCACCGCTATTCCTCCTATTACACCTCAATGCAGCACTGCAGTGAGTTTCAAGCTGTAATTTTACTTTTTTAAAAAGATAAAAAATCAAGAAAATCCTACCTAGTGCTGCTTTAAATGGCACAAATAAAGGGGAAAATTAGTGTTTTACTTAAAATTTTAACTAGTAGTGTAAATTTAGACAAATTACTCGTTAAAATAAGCCTAGCTGTCAATCTATGAACGACTACACACAGCATAATGATCAAAATCAATGAGAATTAAAGGTAATCTAAACAAGCTAAAAACAAGTAAAAACAAATATGTCAATCCATTGAAATCTCTGCTGTAATTAAGAGATACTGTACCTTTCTTATAATATAATTCTTCCATCCTTCCTTCCATTCCTTCCTCCTTATTTCTCTCCTTAACAAAGGATCTTCCCCGTGATGACTAGACATGATTATGTGTGAGACAGTAGAGTTAAGAATAGCAAAACGGCACAATAAAAATCTCTCTTCATAACAGCTAAATATGGAACTCGCAGAATAAGACGCTAAAAGTTAAAACAGGACGGAGGATAGGCAATTAACACCGCTCCTCAACTGGGCTTTAGAGTGAGGAGACGGGGCGAGAGGAGCAACAGTAAATTTGGTGATAGAAAGAGGAAAGAGGTGACCTTGTTAGGTAATTAACATTTTTTCTCCCAAGTTTAATTAGGAAAGTTACATCAATTCAAAATAAGCAGAAAAGGTGGGCGGCGAATGGAGAACGGGAGAGGGCGAAGCGCCGAAACGGCGAAGCGGCGAAACGGCAGCAGCGTGTGTGAAGGTAAGTATCTGCTGTAATTGTATGAAAGCTTTAAAAAACGCACCTGTTCACGAGTAAATTGCCTCGCTCTCGCGAGATGTCCTGGGGGAATGCATGCTTTTCAAAAATAGCGCCAAGTGTTAAGATAGCTATTTATACGCTTAGTTACATTGGATTCCAAAAGAAAAGAGGAAAAAAAAGGCACGCTCAATTATTTTCCGTGTCTCAGTCCCCTTGTTAAGCTTCAAAACAATGCCTCGGAAACTTTTATTTAGAGCCGAGCGTCTCTGTTGGCCTCTTCTTTCCCTGCCAATCCCTGCTTTAACCCCCTCTGGTGCCGAGCGAACATCTTCCTCCGGCTCGTAATCACTGCAAGAGGAAGATGTTTCGCTTTAAATCCCACAGCCGTCATTTGCATCCGGTCCAAAAATAAAAGCGGGTTGTTTTCGGCAGCTGAATGACGCCTGGGTGACAGTCTGCGCGGCTGAATCATACGCTCACTAATACTCATTAGAGATTTCAGATGGGGTGCACAGGTCAAAGAGATAACTTCGCTTCCAGGCAGTTTATACAAACACAAATGTTATATAAGTGCTGGTAAGAAAGATGGATGACATCTCAATTACTACCTGAACTTCTCCTAGTCTTATACAGAATATGAACAGTAACGTCCAGTTCCACCTTAACCCTTTCATATATATAGAAATGCTGTGTTTGTCTGTAATGTGCTTGAAAACAGAATTAAAAAAATAAATACATTAAGTAACAAATAAATGAATTAAAAAATCAAACATAATATTTGTATTTTGTCTGTTCATTGCAGTGCACTCATTTGTGTAACACTTTTATTTTTATTTCATATAACTTATAATCAAGTTTTTTTTTATTCTACACACTTTTTAATATATATATATATATATATATATATATATATATATATATATATATATATATATATATATATATGTGTGTTTGTGTATTTTTACAAATTATTTCTAACATGATGAAAAAAGGTGTTCCCTCTCCCACATTAGCTGAGCCGCTACCATGCTTTACTTCAAATTATTTCAATGTAGTGGGCGGGGTTAAGCTGCTGTTTAATTGGCTAATAAATGTGTACTTAATAGCCAATAAAAAAAAAAACATTTAAAAACACACCATGTTGATTGCAATGGAGGCGCAGGGTATGAAAGAGTTTTCACACACAACCATTTATATTCAGAACTCATACACACACAAGTGTGAGGCGGCAGCCAATAGTACACAGCGTACTCTCAACCGGAAACAACTGTCCACCTGGAGGACTGCATCGGGCCAATCCTTATCTGGTCACACAGTCATACATACATTTACATACACACTTACATACATACCACACACTTTACACACACATACCAAATCAATTTAGAGTATAATTTTTTTCTCGGCAATTTTAGGGTATCCAATTTACCTGATCTCCATGTTTTTGAACTGTGGGAAGAAACCGGAGTCCCCGGAGGAAACCCACGCAGACACAGGGAGCTAGGGGCTTGAACCCAAGACCCCAGCGCTGGGAAGCGACCGTGCACTGTACCTTAGCTGAACCAAGCTTGAGAACCATCATTGAGCCACTCTGAACTCTTGCACAAAGTTATACAGCTTTTATACAGTTCCTCCCTTCTACATCACACCATAATAGGCAAGGCCAATGATATCAAATTAACAAATAATACTGTATTATAAGGATATAAAAAAAAATCTATTTTTATCATTAGCATTTGTATAATTTCATCATTATGAGTTTGAACAATAAATACATTATACCATAACAAGGCTGGAGGTAGAGTGAGGTAGAGCAAGGTAGAAATTGGGATGAAGAAATTGAGGTAGAGTGAACTTGATTCTAGGCAATATTAGCAAACAAAACTGTTATACAATGAAAGTGTTCTGTACTATACACTCTAAAAAACAGAGGTACGATATGAGTACTTTTTTGTACTCAAAGGTACACTCTTCATAATTTTACCCTCAAAGGTATAATATTGGTCTTTACAGGGTCAGATTTGTTCCCTCTGAAGTACAAAGTCATTTCTAACAGCAATAAGTACAAATTTGTACCATTTAACCTGCAGCTAAAAGGTACATTCAGTATTCTGTATCACTGCACTAATAAACAATATATATTTTAATTGCACATTTTTTATTTGAAAGCCAGACAATTTTGGATCATCAAGTTTTTGAGCCATATTTAGTTGATGATAAAGTTTATAATCCTTATCATCTTTACTGGCACAAAAACCATGGGTACAAAAAAGGACTTTCACTGAAAGGTACTTTTTTGTACCTCAATATAAGGTACAGCCCCAGAGACAAACTTTGTACTCTTTTAAGTACAAATCTGTACTTACTTTTCTTAGTGTGTAGGGCTGTTGGATAAATTGTATTTTTATCATTATCGCAATATGACTTTTTTTAATGAACACATCATAACAGGGCTGGAGGAAAAGTGATTTAGATTGCGGGAGATTGGGGTAGAGTGACTTATATTCCAGACAATATACACAAACAATAATGTTATATAATTATCATAGGGCTGTCAGATAAATTGTATTTGTATCATTATCACAATATGATTTAATACCAATGAACACATCATGCTATACATAACAAGGCTGGAGGTAGAGTGAGGTAGAGTAAGTTAGAGAGAGTTAGAGGGAGATGTAGAGCAGAAAAGAGTGAAGTAGACCATGGTAGAGTGAGGCAGAGCAAGGTCAGGTCAGGTCAGGTTAGTCGAGTTTAACGCCACATCAGCTCGTCAGCTATTTCGCGGCAGGATAGGTAACGTTTATACACAAGGTTCTATGATCTCGTCCTCAGAAGAGGACTCGTAGGTCGGTAACAGTACAGACACATTCACTCACACACTCACACCTAAGGGGCAATTTCAACCAAGTTCCAATTAGCCTAAACGCGCTGTCTTTGGACTGTGGGGGGAAACCGGAGCACCCGGAGGAAACCCACGCAGACACGGGGAGAACGGGCAAACTCCGCACAGAAAGACCCGGGTCGCCCCAGCCGGGAATCGAACCCAGGCCGGCTCGCTGTTAGGCGGAAGTGCTACCCACTGCGCCACTGTGCCGCCCCGGGCAGAGCAAGGTAAAAAGAGGTTGGTTTTGCATGGTCTTGTTAAAAACATGCATGGACATCCCTGGAAAAGATGCAATCCTGTGTCTCAGACTGACTTCCTTGAGTTTACAGTACAGTTAAGTAACGTGGATTTTTTACTGGATAAGAATACAATTTGTCCAGTAATTGTAATGTTTCAATGATTAAGGTAATTCACGTAATGTCTCCTATTACTCAGCTACTTTTGTATGATTTTGTTTGGTAATATTTCTGAAATTGTGCACATTTGCAGAAATTTTAATGCACAGAAAGTATGTCTAAAAATCCAAAACATGTTTTTAAAACTTACCACTGGTAGAAGAGAGATTTAGTAGAATTTTTAAGTCTCGGATGATGCAAAAAAAAAAGAACATATGAGATTTTATCTATTTCCACTGTGAGGAAATGTGAGTGTAGCTGATCTACATGTCTTTTTTTGAAATGAAGACAGCTGGAATTAAGACTAATGTGGCAGGGACGCGGCGGGATTTATAATGATGATTGATGACAGTGTGTGACGGGGTGACAGCAGCAGTCTGGCGATGGGTCCAGCGGTGTAGATGGACAAGGCGAACACCCACAGTAAAGTCCAAGGTCGCTTCTGTCCACCGGCCGGTCCATAAGCACAGCCTGACAGGACGGGTTTAACCTCTGGATCAGCTCTGATAAACAGCGGTACATCTTTCATCACTGGCAGAGAACGAGCCGGGCCTGAAAGACTGGATCAGCCTTAACATTATGACCACCTACATGTTTCTACAGCCATTATCCATGTTTTCAGCTTCACTGATCATATAGGACACTTTGTAGTTCTGTAATAATTACAGAATGTAGTTCTGTATCTGTTTCTCTGCGTATTTTATTATTATCCTCCTGATTATAGATGGATGGATGGATGGATGGATGGATAGATAGATAGATAGAGTTCCTGTATAGCTTTAATATAGTCTTCAATATTAATTTTACAATGTAAAAACATGCAAAAACGTTTGTCTGGTTTGTCTGGACTGTATATGTGGCGTGTGATTCCAACCGAGTGGGTTCAGATGGTGCTAAACAAACAAACAAACGTTTGAAATTTGTTTGGTAAAAAAGAAACAAAAAGCGACACAAATGGAGGCATCATTGAAAAAGGCTTGTCGGTCATGCCGGCACTTGTCCCTCATAATAGTGAAGCATGCGGCAGGTAGAGGGATATGGAGGGGTTTGTAATTGTCTACAAGTGATGCTCTAATAACGTGCAAATAACCTCAGGACCTCTCGAGTGGGCCCTTTTCTCTGTATCTCAGAGAAAGGGAAAAAAGAGAAAACGAGGGAAAAGGGCGAGGACGAGACAGGGAGACACGGGGAGAGATGGAGGAGAAAACACTGAAACACTGTGGAGGCTGTCGATGTGAGGTAGAAGATTTATAGAAATAGATTCAATACTGGGCTATTTATACAATATATATGAATGAGTCCAGATGTGAGCAATCAGTAGCACGGCGAGCTGGAACACCGATCTGGTGTGTCCGGAGAGTTGAGCGCAGGTGCATCTTGGGAAATGGATTTTTTTTGAAAGAGAGCTAGAGTCAGTGACAGGACTGACACTTTGTATGAATTTATTTCGTAATGATTTTGTTTGGTAATGATTCTGAAACTGAAAATGTACAGAAAATTAAAAACATGTTTTAAAAGCCAAAAGTCATTTTTAAAACTAACTACTGGTAAAACTGAGTTTTTTATGCTGCTTTTTAGTCTCAGATGATGCTAAGAAAGGAACAAATTATATTTTTATCTATTTCCACTGGGAAGAAATACGACTGTAACACAGAAAACACTGAAACACTGTGGAGGCTGTTGATGTGAGGTAGAAGATCTATTGAAGTAGATTCAATACTGGGCTATTTATACAATATATATGAATGAGTCCAGGTGTGAGCAATCAGTAGCACGGCGAGCCGGAACACCGATCTGACGTGTCCAGAGGGTTGAGCGCAGGTGCATCTTGGGAAAATGAGTCTTTTTTAAAAGAGCTATAGTCAGTGACAGGACTGACCCTTTGTATGAATTTATTTGGTAATTATTCTGTTTGGTAATGATTATGAAAATTAAAATGTACAGAAAATTAAAAAAACATGTTTTAAAAGTCAAAAGCAATTTTTAAAACTTACCACCGGAGATTTGTATGCTATTTTTTAGTCTCAGATGATGCTGAAAGGGAACATATGAGATTTTATCTATTTCCACTGTGAGGAAATGTGACTGTAACACAGAAAACACTAAAAACACTGAAACACTGTGGAGGCTGTCGATGTGAGGTAGAAGATCTAGAAAAAGATTCAATACTGGGCGTGGACAGAGTAAAAACCGGGCCTATTTATACTGAATGAGTCCAGGTGTGAGCAAACAGTAGCACGGTGAGTCAGAAGTTGTCCGGAGGGTCGAGCGCAGGTGCATCAAATGTGTAGAAAAATAAAAACATGTTTTATGAGTCAAAAAGTCATTTTTTAAAACTTTAACCACTGGTAAAAAAAAAAAAAAATTGGGGAGATTTTTATGCTATTTTTTAGTCTCAGATGATGCTGAAAAGGAACATATAAGATTTTTATCTATTTCCAGTGGGAGGAAATGTGACTGTAACACAGAAAACACTGAAACACTGTGGAGGCTGTCGATGAAAAGGAAGTGGTGGAGGTGGTGGCGGCGGCGGTGAGGGGGGTGAACAAAACCACTCCACCTTGCGTGAGCCCGGGTCCGATTGGCGGCGCTTCATCCGGCGGCAATTATATCGACTAATTAGAGTTGGACAATTTCTTGTTTGAAGTATAAAGAAATGACAATGGAGGGCATGAGAAAAGCTATAATTCAGAGTGAAGCAGCGTTAAAAATCCAGCCTAATCCCACACTAGCATGTGCTCCTATGATAACATACAGTGCGGGCTATGTCCTCGATTCTTTCTTTCTCTCTCTCCCTCCCTCTCTTTCTCTCTCTCCCTCTCTCTCTCTCTATTTTTTGCTTTTTTTTATTTTATACCATCTGGCCCTCTCATCTCCTACATAAAAAAAGAAAACTAATTCATGTTCCGAGTCATCCGCATGATGAATAGTGTAGGTCCAGGTGCTATGAGAGTGAAAAAGGAGAGAGAGAGAGAGAGAGAGAGAGAGAGAGAAAATGAGAGAGATAGAGAGAGAGAGAGAGAGAGAGAGAGAGAGAGAGAGAGAGAGAGAGAGAGAGAGAGGGGGAGAGAATAATATATGTATATCATCTCCCATTGTAAACAAGCTGCTTTTAAACTGGGCCTGGTGATTAATGCAGGGGCTTATTCAACAATTCTTCCCTCTCTGTTCAGTGTTAATAATTAGAGATTTAATTCGTTATTCAAAAAAGGAAAGAAGAAAAAAAGAGAAAAATGCCTGTGATGCAAAAATAAATAAATAAATAAAAGAAGAAGTGACAAAAACATATTGGTGGTGGGAGATGGAGAGAGGGTGGGGGTCAGGAAATGATGGAGGGATGAAGGAGGGAAAGGGTGAGGAAGAGAGAAATAGAGAGAGAGGGTGGAGCGTAAGAGAGAGATGGAGAGAGGAATAATAGAAGGGATGGAGGGCAACAGAGAAAGAGAACAAGAGAGTTTAGGAAAGACAGAGAAGGAGGGATGAAGGGAAACAGATAATAATACGAGATGAAGATGATGGAGTAGGGTCATGAAATGATGGAGGGATGAGGGAGGAAAGGATAGAGGAAGGAGAGAGACTGAAGAAGGGAAAAGGGTGGGTGATAGAGAAGGAGAGAGAGAGGAAGAGAGAAGGATGGAAGGAAAGAGTAGAAGAATGAAGAATATGAATAGTAAAGTGCCATGAAATGATGAAGAGATGAAGGAGGGAGAGAGAGAACAAAAAAGAAAGAAAGGGAGGAAAGAAGAGAAAGAAAGAGAACGACAGCCAAAGGAAAAGAGAGAGAAAAAGAGAAGAATGGATAGAGAAAGCAAATGGAAAACAGGAAAGAAGGACAAAAGGAAAGCAAATGAAGAGTAAAGTTTTATGAAATGATGGAGGGATAAAAGTGAAAAGGGGAAGAGAGAGAAAGAGAGAGGGAGGGACAACAGTGGGAGATTAAAGGTGAGAGATGGAGGGTAAGGGAAAAAGAAGGGATGGATAAAAAGAGAGAGAGAGAGAGACCGGGAAGAAGGAAAAGAGAGAGAAAAGGGAAAGAATGAGTGAGAAAGGGCACGGAAGTGAGAGATTGAAGGTTAGAGATGGAGGGTAAAAGAAAAGAAGGGAAAGAGATAGAGAGGGAGGAAAGTAGGGTAAGAAAGAGAACGACAGCCAAAGGAAAAGAGAAAGAAAGAGAGAGAAGAAGGGAAAGAGAAAGCAAATGGAAAGCAGGAAAGAAGGAAAAAAGGAAAGCAAATGAAGAGTAAAGTGTTATGAAATGATGAAGGGATAAGAAGTGAAAGAGAGAGAGAGAGCATGTGTGTGTGAGAGAGAGAGAGAGAGAGAAACCCAGGGCCCTTCTTTTATACCGCCTCTCTCTCTCTTTCTCCCTCTCTCTCTCTTTCTCTCTTTTTTTGTATCATATGAAGGTCACAATGTGATGCGATTGTTTGCCTCAGTGGCGGTGAATTATGTCACCCAGACAAGCTTTTAACCCGTGTTGCCTTTAGTCTCACACAGAGATAGCTCTCTCTCTCTCTCTCTCTCTCTCTCTCTCTCTCCCTCTCGCCTTAAACAGTTTTCTATTGAAGAGGATTCAATCACCATAATGAATCTGAGGCCAGGCGGCAATCTTCTCCACAGAAAGAAATTCTAAAAGGTTATAGAATTTGTAAAATGAACAGCTCACAGAAAGTAAATGGCAGTGTGTGAGTTCATGTATGTGTGTGTGTGTGTGTGTGTGTGTATACATGTGTGTGTATGTGTGTATATATATACATATACAGAGTTTATGTACTCTGAGGCTCTAAGACGTTCACACATCATGTAAAAGTGAACCAAATCCACTCTATTTTATGAAATGTGACATGGACGGGTTACATGTGTGATAATGTGAACAACACAAAACAAAACCAATTAGTTTTTTAACCCAATTAGTTTACATTTTAATTCGGTTTATATTGTAGACATTTCAATTATTTGTTCAGCTATTGATAAAAGAAAATAAGATTCATAAATCTGCTCTGGGTTTTTTAGATTTTACCAAATTGAAAACCTCTGGAATATAATCAAGAGGAAGATGGATGATCACAATCCATCAAACCACCAAACTGAACTGCTTGAAATTTTGCACCAGGAGTAAAGCAGCATAAAGTTATCCAAAAGCAGTGTGTAAGACTGGTGGAGGAGAACATGATGCCAAGATGCATGAAAACTGTGATTAAAAACCAGGGTTATTCCACCAAATATTGATTTCTGTACTCTTAAAACTTTACAATATTTGTATTTAGGATTTGGGAGAAATGTCGGTAGTTTATAGAATAAAACAACAATGTTCATTTAAACTCAAAATCAGAGAACCTGCAGAGCTGTATGTTACTAAATATGCTAATTTAGTAACACTGTCTATGAATCTTGTATTCATCATGCATTTATAATGAATTATATAGCATATATAACACCTTAATTATCATAATGTTTGTCATAAGCTTGCATAATTATTCATAAGTACTTAAGCAAAATGTTCTGCATCATAGTCATCAAAAACTATGAAGAAAATCAAAAGAAAATCAGAATATATTTTAGATTCTCCAAAGTAGCACCTCTTGCTTAGATGATCAGATTTGCACATCTTGGCATTTGGCTGGATTTTCTCAGTCATCTTTATGAGGTAGAGTCACCTGGAATTCAGGCTTTCAGTTAACAGCTGTGCTGAACTCATCAAGAGTTAATTACTTGAATTTCTTTGCTTTTAATAAAGTGTTTGAGAGCATCAGTTAAAGTAAAGTAGTGAAGAGGTAGAGTTACAGGTATACAGTGAATAGTGAATATTTGAGTAATGTTCTAATCCAGATTATGAGAAGCAACAACTACTCAACTTAAGTAAAAAGCCAACAAAACATTACTTTAAATAATGGAGGTCAGTCAATTTTTTAAATAACTTATGAACTCAAAAAAGGATCCTTAAGTGTAGTTGTGCTTTTTTGTAAAGGGTCATCCATGGTACCTTTTTTTAATTTTATTTTATGTAGGCTTGACACAATAATTACATTATCGATTTATCGTTCAATAAATGAACATGACCTCCAACATTTTAATAATCATAATATTGTCCATTTGCACTTACAAACATTGTGACTGTGGGCGTGACTTGGTAGTGCAGAAGCACAGAGAGACAAAGGAAGTAAATGAACTCAAAACGTACCTTTATTAGTAAAAAAAATTAAATGTCACACTGAAAGCTCTAGTCGTTTAACTTAACTAGTGTCTCTTAGGTTTGTGTTACCTTAGCCTTCCTTTAAGGCAAAGGCAAAGTCTTTATGCTGGTCCAACGTGGGCCAGCTGGGGCACACAGGGGCTGCCCGGACACACAGTTCCCCTGCCTCTGCACTTCACAATATGTATTTATATTATTCGTCACTATAACCTACTTTGGTTCAAGCTGCAAACCTTTCGAGCTCCAAAATTAGGCTTGTGAACAGGAATAAAAAAGGTTTATTGTCTTTAAAAGGGTGTAATTCCTTTGGTATGATATTATGTTATCATTACATTAGTGAAATTTAATGTTCTTAAAATGCCAACATATCGTTTATCACAATAATTTCTGGGATGACATATCGTTTGCAAAAAATTGTTATCATGACAGGTCTAATTTTACATTACATTACATTACATTTGGCAGACGCTTTTGTCCAAAGTGACTTATAATAGTGAAGTACAAAAGTAATAGAAATTAAAGGTAAAAACATCTTTAGACAGGGCCTAAAGGAGGTCAAAAGGGAAATAATGGGATAGAGGAGTAAAGGAGGGGAAGAAGGAAATGAGGTTAGTAGTAGTTAGTTAGAGGTGTTAGGAGAGTAAGTGCTCTTTGAAGAGCTCAGTCTTCAGGAGTTTATTAAAGATAGCGAGAGATTCTCCTGATCTGGTAGTAGAAGGTAGTTAGTTAGAGGTGTTAGGAGAGTAAGTGTTCTTTGAATAGCTCAGTCTTCAGGAGTTTATTAAAGACAGTGAGAGATTCTCCTGATGCTCCTGATCTGGTAGTAGAAGGAAGTTGGGGAACTTCCACCATTGGGGAACTCTGTATGAGAACAGTCTGGATTGCTTAATGTGAGGTAACGTAAGCCTTCAGGAGTAATCAGTGCAGGTAGGAAGGAGCCTGTTCTGTCATCACCTTGTGGGCGATTGTGAGAGCTTTGAATTTGATACGATTTTAGGTGATATTTTATGTTTTATGTTGTAAAATTAAAGAAGGTTTCCAAAACTTAAGTCATACAGTGTAAACCCAAGGTCCTACTAAGCAAGAGTTGTTAGCTGGAAAGGTGCTGTTTATTTTTATGAGATGTCTTTTTAATAGCGTGTGTGTGTGTGTGTGTGTGTGTGTTTGTGCCACGCCCGCCAGGCAGAGAGAGGCTGGCGCTGAGGCGTGTGAGGGAGGCGCCCCTGACTGAGTCTCATAATCATATGCTAGATTAGGTTAAGTGGTGCACAAACGCGTCAGTAATGCAGCCTACTATCTCCCAGGGAAACTGATTCACTCCTCCCCCAACTCCATCAGCCATGAGACCCAACACACACACACACACACACATATATACACACGTGATCATAAACACGACATATATGCCAAGCACTCAACAAAAAATAAACAGCTGGAACAGTTATGTATAAGATTTACACACTATACACACACACATGCAGACCCCCCGCCGCCACACACACACACAGGGACCCCCCTCCCATAGGATCAATGTGTCTGCCTCTTTCCTGTCTGTCTGACATATTCACATCAGGCCTGGTCATGTGTGAAATCCTTCCATCTTAGTGTTTTCCACACACACACACACAAACACACACACACACACAGTCGTGATTGATTTTTGTGATCCTGAATGGCGTGTCAGAGTCGTACCATCTTTAACCAAAAGCACAATACATCCATCCATTCACCATCCCAAGAGCACCCCCCCCTCCCCCGTCGTGTACACATCCACGCAGTGACATGCAGCCATCCATCAGTCAACATCAGGACAACGTCAGGACAACATCAGGACAACATCAGGACAATGTGTCCCAATGTCAGATCAACAACAATGCAATTCCAGACTAACATCATTTCAAAGTCACTTCAGTATCTTTCACTCTCAATCTTTAAGTCTAGACTAAAAAACGTACTTGTTTACTTGTTTAGTTTAGCTTTTAGTAATTAAAGTGTTTTTTCCCCTTTAGATAAGGCTGCAGATCCAGGGGTCCATGGATATAGGGAATTGTGGTAAACTGAGATGGAGTGGGTGGAGTGGGTGGATGCCGGTTTTATTTTAGGGTGCCTCCGTGTCTATGTTACCTTCTGGCTCTCTCTTCTGGCTTTAGCTAGGCTGGTTTATTCAGATCTGCCAGAGTCATTGGTTTACCACACAAAAAAAAAAAATTAAATCTTAATTTTATCATATAATGCTCTATTGCAGCAGCTGGAGTTGCTACTCCTGCCAAGGTAGACAGACATGCTTTAACATCTTTTTTATTATTAATCCTGCCTTGAATATTTTTTCCCAAAGTGCTATACAGGATTTTTGATCAGCACAAACTCAGCTACAACAATCTAAAACTAGCAAAAGTGTCATTAATCTATTTTTGAAAAAAAAAAAAAGCTAATCTAAACAAAGACTTTTCAAAAGCCTATTTTGGTTCTGTTATAATGTTAATGGAGTCGTAATAGTGCTTATTTCAGGCTTATTTTAAGACCACCATCAGACTAGTATTAGTCTAATGCAAGGCTTAAAGCAGACCAACATGAGGTTAATGTGAGACCAACCTTAGACCAATATCAGACCAAAATTGGGCCAATGCAAGTCTGACATCAGATCAACATTTGGCAAATGCAATCCTGACATATCAATAATTAACCAGTGTCAGACCAAATTTGGGCCAATTCAAGCCTGATATCAGACCAATATTTGGCCAATGCTAGCCTAACATCAGACCAACATTTGGCCAATGCAAACCTAACATCAGATCAACTTATATATTTTGTAGGTATACATTGGGCCAATGCAAGTTTGAAATCAGACCAACATTGGGCCAATGCAAGCCTGACATCAGACCAACATAAATATTTTTTTAGGTATTCATTGTGCCAATGTAAGCCTGACATCAGTCCAACATTGGGCCAATGCAAGCCTGACATCAGACCAACATTGGCCCAATGCAAGTCTGACATCAGATCAACATTGGTCCAATGCAATCTTGACATCATATCAATATTTGACCAGTGTCAGACCAACATTGGGCCAATTCAAGCCTGATATCAGAACAACATTTGGCAAACGCAAGCCAGATTTCATACCAACATTAGGCCAATGCTAGCCTAACATCAGACCAACATTTGGCCAATGCAATCCTGACATCAGACCAACATAAATATTTTTTTAGGTATTCATTGGGCCAATGTAAGCCTGACATCAGTCCAACATTGGGCCAATGCAAGCCTGACATCAGACCAATATTTGTCAAAGGTATGACCAACATCGATACAAAATCAGACCAACACCAGAGCAATGTGTAGAGCAGTGCACAATCCAAACACCAGACCAGGGCATTGTGAAGCTAACAAGCTAACATGCTACACGCTTTCCGATTATCCTTCTTTCCTTTTTTTTTAGGCGTCTGTGATGTTTGACTGGGCAGCAGGACAACAAAGAAGCGTTTAACACATGACCGGCGTACTTTATATCCCTCAACAAAGAGCACAAGGTCCCTCCGTGCCATTAGATCCCCTGAAAGTGGCCCCTACTGGTGGGGGCTCCACCGCACCTATCCTCCATTTTCCCATAATGAACTCTTAAAAGCAGTGCCGAGTGCGGCTCGGAGCGCCCGAGGAGCCCGTAGCTCATCAGTGCCAGTCCTGAAAAGGTTCCTGGATGAATGAGTGCGAGGAATCAAAGGGAGATTACACGTCTGACCATGTATCATCCTCAATATATTGAACGGCGCCTTTGTGCAGATAGAGCGCTTATAAAAAGTGGTATTGTGCGGCGCTGAAAGACCGTGTGGGCTCTCTGCATGACTAATCTGTCTCCTCGCATTATTTTATTCAATCTTCGCCGACTTTATGCCTTTGACATTTTTGCTACACTCAGTAAGTTTGAGTTGAATGGACAATTTTAAAGATTTTTAAAGGCGTTCAGCGGCAGCCCGCGTGCGGCGAGAACAAAAAAAGAGACTATCTCTTTGTTTCAATGCATAATTTATTACTAAAAATGGTCTTTTCACTAATTCCAGCAGGCAGGGTGAGAGTTTGAACATGGCCCTTTCTCCACTCCCCGTTTTGAAAAGGCGCTCTCTGGATTTGTGGAGGAGAAACATTTGATAATGCCTGGAAAAGAACCGTTTCTCCCCATTTCCTCTTTCACCCACGGACACACACTCACACACACACACTGCCAGACGTAGACTCTTGCCTGCTAAATGAATAGCAATTGAACTCTACTATGGATGTAGCATTATTAATATTGCTTACCAGACAGCTAAGAACAAAACAATCCGGGGGCAGCGAGGTATACTGCGTTTGCATTCATGAGGATATCTGGCATTTTCTAAGAGAATAATGCAAAGCAAGTTAAAACTTAAGCACAACATTTAGTCTACCTCTTTGTTTCTACACCCATTATCCATTTTTGTAACTTGATATATACAACTGAGGATAACCTAATGAGGTATAGATACTAAGGTTTAAAAGACTTCTGTACAAGTTGAAGAAATATCAACTCAGGCTTTTGACTCTTTAAGTAAATGTGTAAAACTACTGCTTTCAAAACTACTTAGTAGTATAAAGTATAAAATTAAGAGTAATATAAAGAGGAAAAATACCATTAATGAAGAGAAAAGTATGTCTTGCACCATCTACTACTAATTCTCTTAGTTAAACAAACATCAGACCAACATTCTGCCAATGCATATCTGATATCACACCAATATAGGAGCTAATGTGAGAAAAACGTCTCCATTCATTACTCTGTAGGTAGAAGTATAGATACTAAGGTTTAAAATACTTCTGTAGAAGTTGAAGAATCATCAACTCAAGCTTTTTACTCTTTAAGTAAAAGTGTAAAAGTACTGCTTTCAAAACTACTTAAAGTATAAAAGTAAAAGTATTGTAAGGGGGAAAAATGCAATTAGCGAATGGAAAAGTACGTCTTGCACCATCTACTACTAATTCTCTTAGTTAAACAAACATCAGACCAACATTCTGCCAATGCAAACCCGATATCACACCAATATAGGAGCTAAGGTGAGAAAAGTGTTTACATTAATTACTCAGTTACTAATGAGGTATAGATACTAAGGTTTAAAAGACTTCTGTAGAAGTTTAATAAGTATCAACTCAAGCTTTTTACTCTTTAAGTAAAAGTGTAAAAGTACTGCTTTCAAAACTACTTAAAGTATAAAAGTAATTTAAAGAGGAAAAATGCCATTAACGTTGGGAAAGATATTTCTTGCACCATCTATTACTAATTCTCTTATTTAAACAAACATCAGACCAACATTCTGCCACTGCAAACCTGACATCAGACCAACATTAGGCTAAACGCAAGTCTGATATCAGACCAATATAGGAGCTAATGTGAGAAAAATGTCTCCATTCATTACTCTGTAGGTAGAAGTATAGATACTAGGGATTAAAACACTTCTGTAGAATTTGAAGAAGTATCAACTCAAGCTTTTTACTCTTTAAGTAAAAGTGTAGAAGGACTGGTTTCAAAACTACTTATAGTATAAAAGTAAAAGTAATGTAAGAAAATAAAAAAGTAAAGCTATTAACGACAGAAAAGTTATGTCTTGCGCAGCTTGAAAGGTGCAAAAGGTATGTACTAATTATTTTAATTAGTGTGGTTAGGGTGTGGTTAAATTTGGGCATAACATGAAATAAACCAATCAGTGTGTCACTTGCACATCATTCCCTTTAAGAGTCAGGTGAGCTCTGACTTTGGCGTATTGCTATTTTAGCGGCGCAGATACCTGGATGTGTCCAACGCTTTTCAGCCGAGAAAACTGGCACACCTGTGCAGCCGAGATAGCAATAAACATCTAACTATTAGTCTCTAACCACCTTCAGAGATGTTTTTCTTTTACCTTTTTTATCGTATTTTATGTTTTTACCATTTAGACTTTTTATTTATTTTGTTAATTCCATCCTTTATTTCTTGTATTACTGGTTTTACTATAAATCATGTTTTTTAATACTTTTTTAAACTTTATTTTAGTTCCATTTTTTACCCTTTTTTAAATGCTGGTGTTATTTTAGTTCTCTATTTCTTTAATTGTGTTAATACTTTATAATTCTAGTTTTTTATCTCTTTATTTTATTGCTTTATATTTCAGCCTATCTGCATGTCCTTTTATTCTGATATTTTTTATTATGTCTTCTTAATTAAATCTTATATTGTTGGTAAATCTTATATTGTGTATTTTTTAGACCCTTTAATTTTGTAAATGCTCAAAAATATTTTTGCAACCCTCAATGTATTACTGAGTGGAAATAAAGGTTGGTTGACAGATTGATTGATTGTTTGACTGTTGACATCTGTCTAGGTTGTATTCAGTCAGTGGAGCACCTGTGTGACTCCAGAAATGTACCTAATCACACACCTAATTCCCAGACCATCAGTGTAGAAATATTCAGAAGCACTGTTGCTATTTATACCAGGCAGAAGTAATACATGAAAATCGGCTGCTCGCAGAGATAACAAAGAGGTGGTCATAATGTTATGCTTGTACAGACTGCAAAACTTATGAAAAAAAAAATCTGAAAGCTGTGTAATTAAGAGAAAAAAAATACAATTAGTAAATGACAATAAATAAACACATCCAACCGCTGCCAACGCAACATACACACACACACACACTCACACACACACACACACACAGTGTACAGCAGTACCGCTGTACAGACGAGCTGCTAAAATATGATTACCCCAACAGCATGCGGAGGTCACTGGCATTAAGAGATTAGCTTAAATCCATAAGCAATCATCATTTGAATATTTGATTATTAATCTATCCTGTTAAATTGATTATGGTAGTGCTGGGAACAGGTGGGGTCAGGCACAGCACCTGGCCACATATGGAGAGGTGTAAGCTCTCAGAAACACACACACACACACACACATGACATGCACACACACACCTGTTCCTACCATCTTCCCACCCAATCAATATGTAGACTAACTCTTTCTGTCTATCTGTTTCTCTCTCTCTTTCTCTCGCATTTTCTCTTTCTTTCTTTCTTTCTTTCTTTCTTTTTCTTTCTCTTTCTCTCTCTTTCTTTCTCTCTTTCTCACTCACTGCCTCACTCCCTACCCCCAGGTGTGAGCTTCCTGTAGACCTGTAGGCAGCCATTAAATCAACAACCAACATTAGGCCATAAGTCAACATCAGACCAACATTAGGCCCATAGAAGGCCAAAATCATACCAACAATAGGCCAATGTAAAATCAACATCAGACCAACATCAGGCCAATGTAGGGCCACCCTCATATCAATGTTACACCAGTACAAAGACAAAATCAGAGAAATAATATGGCAATGTAAACATTCAAGATCATCTACTGATCAACAAATACAAGGCCAACATTAGACTAACATCTCTAAACTTTAGAAACATTAGGCTAATGCGAGGCCAACATCAGATCAACATTAGGTCAATACAACATCAACATCAGACCAATCTTAGGCAAATGTAAAGTCAGATTAACATTAGGCCAATGTAGGACTAACCTCAGACCAGCATTAATCCAATGTAGGGCTAAAATCAGATCAACTTTGAGCCACTACAAGGCCAACATCAGACCAGCATTAGGCCAATAAGAGTGAACATCAGACCAACATTAGGCCAATGTAGGGCTAACTTCAGACCAACATTATGCTAATACAGTCAACATCAGATTAACATAAGACTAATGCAGGTCCAATATCAGACCAACATTAAGCCAATACAATATCAACATCAGACCAACATAAGGGCCAATGGAAAGTCAACACCATATCAACCAATGTAGGGCCAACATCAGACCAACATTAGGCCAATGTGAGGCCAACATCAGATCAACATAAGACGAATACAAAGTCAACATCAGACCGACATTGGACCAATGCAAGCTTGACATTAGATCAACATTAGGGCAATATACGGCCAACATTAGACCAGCATTAATCCAATGTAGGGCCAACATCAGACCAACATTATGCTAATTCAAAGTCAGCATCAGACCAACAATGAGCTAACATAGGGCTAACATCAGATCAACATCAGGCCAATGTATGACAAATATGATTTTTCTTTGTTTTGTGTTTAATTATTGTTAGCAATTAAACACAACCCCTTTCCAAACGACACCATCTGCAGTGAATTAAACATTTTAAAACATACACTTTAACATTACGCACATCTAGCAGACGTCTCCCATCCTCAAAACACACAAAACCTCACAGGATTTTCCTGTTGTGTGGGACTGGTATCACAGACAGCAATGAGTCAAATGTATGGCGATCAAAAGTGTTCAAACATACAGGAATTAATACTGTCTGAATACAGGCTGAATACAGGCTGAATAGATTCAATAGAGTTGAAGGTTATACAACCAACTGGTCATTGTATCTCTAGGAAAACACTAGACTTTGCCAGACTTTTGAAACAAATTGCAAATGACTGATCTGCCCTCATTGTCTCATATACTATAGAACAGAGTTGCCACTTTTCTTCAAATTCTAGTCTCAGTTCCAGACACTGTATTTCTCAAGGTCGTCTGGAGACAGGGAATCTCAACTTTGGAGTTGAATAAACTTGATCTGATTTGGCTCAGATGGGTTCCATCACCAAAGATGGCAAGTGGGAAGTCTGCCCTTTCTATACAAAAAAAAAAAAAAAAACATTACATAATACACTGTAAGCCTGGATAGGCTGAATTTACTTTTAAAAAATTAGCAAATCGGTTGCCTTAAAAAATGTTAAGTAATGGGTAAGTTAGCATAACTTAAAACATCAAGTTATTAAAACTAAAGGGGAAGTTGATTTAACCTTTATTTTTGTTAATGTCAAAAATGCTTCACCAATATCTTCTTCTCCCTCTGTCTGCATTTTAATTCAAACCTAGGCTTTATATTTGCTGTTTCTTTCTTTGATTGGTAAGTCATTTGACACTTTGCCATTACAAATTATAAATGATAAATCTTACTAAGATTTTTTTTTTTTGCTTATATGTCTTATTTAACATATATCTTTTGTCTAGTTTTGTCATTTAATAATTTACAGTGCATCTTCTGTTTTATTATTCAAACAGATATATTGAGGTGCTCCGGGTGGTCCAGTGAGCTAAGCGTTGGCACTACAATTGGGAGATCGCTGTTCGAATCCTGTTCATGTAGCTTGCCATCAGCTGCCGGAGCCCTGAGAGAGAACAATTGGCCTTGATCTCTCTGGGTGGGTACTGTAGAACAGTAGATGGCGCTCTTTCTTTCCCCTCATCACTCCTAGGGTGATGTGGATCAGCACAAGGCTGCGTCTGTGAGCTGATGTATTAGAACCACCAGAGTCGCTGCGCTTTCCTCCGAGCGTTAGCGCTGTGCTGTGATGCTACTCGGTAATGCTACAGCATCAGCATCAGTTCAAAAAGGGCGGAGTCTGACGTCACATGTGTCCTAATGAGTGGGTTGGGTAGTTGGTCGTGTAAACTGGGGAAAAAATTGGATAAAAGTTTGTAATAAAATGTATTAAACAGATATATGAAAAAAAAAACCTGAATTAGATCACTGTGATCAGATGTCAATTTTCAGTGTAAACTTGGCTAAACAAGCCCATTACTTTATTAGTTTATTGCCTTTAACCGTATTAAAAAGAAGCTTTCGATTTTATTTTATTTGAAAAGACCAATTTCCTTTCCTAGATAACGATTACTAGATTACTAGTTTCTAGTTTCTCCAAAAATATATTATATTACCTGTAATTTAAGACTAATAAGGATCTAGTCAGTACTGTACGGACCACAACTTTACCCTCAATGTGTAACAGACCCAGCTGAGCTGAGCTTTAACAGAGAGCACAGGCCTGTCGAACTGAAATGGCTGAAATACAGCCAGGCAAGCCGTCCCCACAAATCAAGTGTTTCTTTCCTTTTTTTTTTTTTTTTAATTTGCTGTCTGCTGCTATAAGTTAAAAAATCCAGATGTCAGCAGCAGAAGTGTCTGGAGGTGATTTAATGAAGCGCCTGACGTCTGTGTACTCACAAACTCCGCTCCCCTCCACAGCTCAACCTGTAATCTGTATATAATCTATATCTCCACCCCACACATGTGGAGACTGATGGCTGATCCACGTGCACCTTTTTCTGTCTGTGTGCTGTGTGTGTGTGTGTGTGTGTGTGTGTGTGTGTGTGTGTGTGTGTGTGTGTGTGTGTGTGTGGTGTGTGTGTGTGTGTGTGTGTGTGTGTGTGTGTGTGTGTGTGTGTGCGAGCGGCAGGTGGAGTGCTGAGTTGATGAGCTTGTCATACCTGATTATGTCACCCCAGAGCTAGCCTTCAGAACGGACAGGGGAGGTAAAAACGCCCATACACTGCTGTCAATACAAGAGAAAAACACACACACGCACACACACACACACACACACATACACACACACACACACACACACACATACACACACGCATCTTTTTGTTTCATACTTAGTTAGGTGCATATGTAATGTAATTTTCCATTTATATATGTATGTAACCTCCGAAATTAGTCGATTCCACTTATTAGCCATCATAGGAACATACACTAAACGGACAAAAGTATTGGGACCCCTGCTCTATTATTTTTTTACACAATTCCAGATGATGGGTGTCCAAAAACATCACCCTAGTTTTCCCACGTGTCATTTTTGAGCTGCTGCTAATGCAGCATCACTAATCAGTTCAACACGCTTGCAGGAGAACACTAACTAATCAGAAAATAAAAGAGAGAGGGTACTATTTAAGTACCGTTTTCACTGTGAATGTACTTACTATGGACTTCTTCAGATACATGTTCTCATTTCTAGCAGAACTATAAGATATATTAAAAAAAAAAATCAATAATATATGTATAGACAATAGATATATGAACATATAAGTAAGTTAACATCTTAGGCAAGGTCTTGTCATCAGCCCAGATCTGGTCACGTCTGGACCCACAGACAGGGCCATCATGCATCTGGAAGAAGCTGACGTAGCATGAAGTCTCCTAGTAGAACTTTGGCAAGCTTTCAATACCACCACTATAAACAATTTAGTGATGACTCTTTTATTTCTTTTATTATGTTTACTCCAGGCTATTTCAGAGTATTTGACCCCAAACCAGTGTTAACCACATTAAAATTCTCAAATTAAAAAGACATTTGGGATCTCAATAACACCCAATATATACAGTATATTGTTAAGAACACACACATATATATATATATATATCATATATTTTTCCTTAATAGTAGCTAAGCCCTTCTTTTTCTGTGCTCTACCAATCAAGTCATTATGCTACTGTGCATCTGGAAGGAGTTGATGTAGCATGGAGTCTCCTGGTAGAACTTTTTAAGCTTTTATTACCACCACAATGAACATGAGTTTTTGAATGAGTTTTTCACTCCAAAGCAGTGTTTACACATTGCAATTCTTAAATTAACCCTCCTGTTATGTTCTGGGTCAATTTAAAGTTTAAAGATCTAGAAAAAATAATTAAAAGTATATATTTTTTCAGTATGAAACGTATTCTGCTTGCCTTAATCAGTGTAATCAATGTATAATATAAAAATGGTTCATCTCACATACTTGCAACCACCCCCTGCAAAAACCAAAATTAAAACAAATTCGCAATGTTATGTTTCAATGTTATGTTATAAAACTATTGTTGTTTAAAAGTAATGAAATAGTGAAACATTAAAAAAGTTTAAACATGTATTTTTTTATGAAAAATGAGTGAATTGTCCTAATTGAACCACTACCTGTTAAAGGTAAGGAACACCATTGCACTAAATATTGATAAAATAATTTTTATACTGCTTGTTGGGATTTATTTGGGATTCAGATCATCTTTTAGATGATTAATGATGCACCGGGTCAAATGAACCCCGGAACACCATTGCTGCTCCTAACAAATGAACATAATAGGAGGGTTAAACAGACATTTGGGATCTCAATAAACCAAATATAATATAATTTTCTTTCATTCTAGCTTAGCCTTGCTTTTTCCATGCTCTTACTATTAAGCCAGGCCTCAAAAACTAAACAAAAACCAACATATACCCTCACCCAAGTGGGTGTAGTTTAGTGTAAAAGGTAGAATCTCCCTGTAGAAAGCCGTGGGAGCGGTCCGGGCCGCGGCAGGATTTGAAGGATGAACAGGGGGCTGCTTAAACGGCCCGGGCGAGCGCTCACCGACACGAGCACGGCGCGGAAGCTAATCGCCCTGTGATCTCTTAACCACGCTACGCTATGTTCAACGGCAGCTTGAGAACTCATTTAAGGCCTCGGAGGAGCGCGTGGGGGGGGGGTTCGAGGGGGACGTGCAGAAATTAGCCCGCCGCTAAACTGCTAAAGTCAGGCTAAAGCACTGATTTATTCAACAGAGACAAAAGACCAAGGGAAGCTTTTAAGAGATTCATATCACTGCTGAAGGCTCCTCCAAGGAGCTGTGTGCGCAAGTGTGTGTGTGTGTGTGTAAGTGTGTGTGTGTGTGTGTGTGAAAGTATCTAAGTCAGTAAGTAAGTGTGATAGAGCAGATACATGCGCAGTTAAGCCTAAGCGTGTTTGTATGGGAGCGTTTTTTTATTTTGTTTTTTTTTTTTAGCATCTAATGCTGTGTAAAGGCTATAAAATAAGTACAGCTCTGGAAAAAATGAAGAGATTACTTCAGTTTCTGAATCAGTTTCTCTGATTTTGCTATTTATAGGTTTATGTTTGAGTAAAATGAACATTGTTGTTTTATTCTATAAACTACAGACAACATTTCTCCCAAGTTCCAAATTAAAATATTGTAATTTAAAACATTTCTTTGCAGAAAATGAGATATTCGTATTCATAAAGTTTTAAGAGTTCAGAAATCAATATTTTGTGGAATAACACTGGTTTTTAATCACAGTTTTCATGCATCTTGGCATCATGTTCTCCTCCACCAGTCTTACACACTGCTTTTGGATAACTTTATGCCTTGATGCCTCCTGGTTTGATGGCTTGTGATCATCCATCTTCCTTTCGATTATGTTCCAGAGGTTTTCAATTTGGTAAAATCAAAGAAACTCATATTTTTTAAGCAGTTTCTTATTTTTTTTCCAGATGTGTATATATAAAACAGTTCACAGGTTTTGTGGCTGTAACTGCTTATAAGTTAATGCAGTCAGTCATTTAGCCATAACATTAAAACCACTCACAAGTAAAGTGATTAGCATGGATTATCGCATTACAGCGGTACAGTGGTACTTGTCAAGGGGTGAGATCTACATATTGAACAGCAAGGGCACAGTCAGTTTTGGAAGGTGATGAGTGTAAAGCAGGAAAATGGGGAAATATTGTCAACTCAACATTTTGCAAATGTAGTGACACTGGTCTCGTTTCATGGTTTCATTTATTCGTTTTGCGGTGGTCTTGTATAATAAATGCCAATTCCTCTACAGACTTTTCCACCTTCATGAACTCTAACTCCCAGAATGCTTGTCTCAGTCAGTCATGTGTCTCAGCCAGCCAATCAGCACCTGATTTATAGATCAGCATCACCTGAGTATTGATTCCATTCAGCTGTTTTCCCAATTATAAATACCGGTTTGTTCACCCCCTGTTGTTTCAGCTGCATACTGATGTCTTGCCCAGGTTTATGTTTAGCATTTGTTGTATCTGCTGATACCTGCTATCCTTTATATCCTTCATTTATTCTGTATTCCTGCACTACCTCATATCTGCGGCTGGTTACTTTCACACTTTGTGTAGTTTTTGCACTTATATATTCGTGTATGTATTCTTCTTTCAGCATTTTTAAAATTTTATTTGTATCTTATAAGGTAAAGTTAATATTTTAAATCTCTCTATCTATCTGATTTAGATGTATGACCCATTTTTGGCTTGTGTCTCTGATTTTGTCTTGCTCTTTTTGCTTGTTTATCTTGGTATTTTGCTCTGTTTTTTGGTGTTTTGAACCGATATTTTTCTTCTACATTTATTCCTTTTAGACTGTGTTTTTTTTTTTGGCTCAGATGTTCTGGTTATGCTTGTAATTCACTTGGGTTTATTTATACCCTGTCTACATATTTTGACTCAACCCTGATTATTAAAGTAACACCTCAAGCATTACAGTGCTCCTGTTTCAGGCTGTTTTAGTTCAGTGGAGGAGTGGACTGGAAAAAACAACAGGATTTCGGCTCTTACTCATGAATACTAATGATATGCAAACATATCGCCTCCAAAATACAAAATACAAATGAAATGATGGGTAGAAGAGCTTAAAAACAAGGTCCAATACCAGGCAACTAGGAACAGAAACAGGGGGATATTTATATTAGGTGTGAATGATTAGAAGGCCGGCGAGTTAGAACATCAAAGCCTTACTTGATAGGCATGTCTGGGAGGCTTGGCACAAGTGCATCCTGGTAATGCACTTGTGCCTGGTAATGCAGAAATACAGTCTATAATTATTATAGAACTACAAGGAGCTTTTAGTGTATCTTAAACAAATATATAAAATAAAATAAAGATAAAAAGGTGATCATAATGTTATGCATGATTGGTGTACAGTATGTATATACAGTAAGAGATAAAGAGAGATAGAGAGCGATAAAGAAAGAGTGTGCACGTGTATTCACTTCAGCTTAAAAGCAACTATTGAGCTTTATTGGCATTTATGTTTTTAGCTGATATAAACACTTGTTATTTTAAGCTTCCTCTCTCGAGTCCTTTCCCTTCACAAAAATAAAAAACACCGCTTTACCCACCCACCCACGCACCAACACACAACTGCACCCCCCCGTCCTCCCCACAACGCTCAACTCGCCCACCCCGCCACACACACTTCTCTTCCCTCAGCCCTTTGTGCCCCCATCCTCTCCAAGGCCTCTCCTCAACATTAGGATTATTATAAGTATTATTATTATTATTACTATTATTATTATTTGGGAAAAGCAGCGCTGAGAGCGCATTGCGTCGGGGCCCCGTAAACAAATCTATTATTGGTGATGAATTGCATAATAACACCGGCATAATGCGTTTTCTCGCACTGCAGTGTTTTGAGGTGCTGAACTGGAAAAAGTCCCCCGTCTGTAAAATTTGAATAAACACGAGCAGAAGACAGGAGAATAGCAAAAGCTTCACTTGGGTTTGTTGTGGCAGAAACGCAGAGACGGTGACTTTTCTTTTTCTCTTTTTTTTTTCTTCTTCTTCTTTCTTTCGTTCTCCTTTTCTTTTTTTTTGCTTTTCAGTTGTTAATGAAATACTTCACTGATTCATCAGGGTTTCTCTGCAGCATCTTCTTTAATATCTTAGGATGAAACTCACTTATGCAGAGCTCTGGACCAGAAACTAACACCAACCAGGCTGTGCCTTTGGAGTAATCAAGGTTTCTATGGGCTTGAATGAAGATTCGGGCATTAATTCGGGCATGAATTATTGGCCATCGACATAGGGATTGGTACCTAACCAGGCATGTTTTAATGAATCCAGCATTGGCCATTTTATTCCTTATACTGGTACAACTCTTTATTTCAACCACAGAGTTGAGGAGAGTTCTCAGAAGGTAACTGCTTGAGTTTAGTTAGAGTTTCCATGTGGAACTTCAATATCTTAGGCTAAAACTGACTTAGGCAGAGCTCTGGACTAGAACATAGCACCAACTGGGCTGTTCCTTCAGAGTAATCAAGTATTCTATGGGCCAGAATTAAGATTTGGGAATTATTGGCCAGTAGTTTTGGATTGGGGCCTATCAAGGCATGTTTTAACAAATCAAGTATTGACCATTTTATTCCTTATCCAGGTCCTTTATTTCAAGCACAGAATTGAGGAGAGTTCTCAGAAAGTAGCTGCTTGAGTTTAGTTAGTGTTTCCAATGTGGAACTTCAAGATCTTAGACTGAAACTTACTTAGACAGAGCTCTGGACTAGAAAGTAGTACCAACCGGACTGTTTGTTCAGAGCAATCAATGAATCTACAGGCTTGAATGAAGATTTGGGCATTAATGATCAGAAGATTTGGGGCTTATTCAGGCATATTTTAACGAATCAAGCATTGGCAATTTTTTTCCTAATCCAGGTCCAGATCTTTGTTTCAACCATGAAGTTGAGGAGAGTTCTTAGAAAGTAACTGCTTAAGTTCAGTTAGAGTTTCCAATATGGAACTTCAATATCTTAGGCTAAAACTCACTAAGGCAGAGCTCTGGACTAGAACATAGCACCGATTGGCCTGTGCCTTCAGAGTAATCAAGTATTCTATGGGCTTGAATAAAATTTGGGCATTAATGGCTGGTGAATCGACATAGTGATTGGGGCCTTACCAGACATATGTTCTTTTTATGAATCGATTATTGGCTATTTTATTCCTAATCCAGGTCCAAATCTTCAACCACATTTTTCAAAGCAACATTGCTGTATGTTATTGTCCAGTTGGCAGCACTGAGGAGAGTTCTGCCAACTTGAGTTAAGTTAGAGTATGCAGTGTGAGATTTTATTATCTAAGGCTAAAACTCTAACACCAAGTTATGGTCTCCAGTGTGGAACATTAATATCGTAGACTGAAATTCACCGGGTCCAAGTCTTTGTTTCAACCACATTATTTAGAGTGTCTTCTAGTGTCCTCAATGCACCATTGCTGTATGTTATTGACAAGTAAACATCCCTGAGGAGAGTTCTCAGAAGGTAACTGCTTGAGTTTAGTTAGAGTCTGCAGTGTGAAAAGGTAATATCTTAGGCTAAAACACATTTAGGCAGAGCTCTGGACTAGAAAGTAGCAACGCGTAATCAAGGATTTTATGGACTTAAAAACAGATCTGGGCATTTAACTGTAATTATTCAGACTGGTAATAGGGATTGGGTCAAGGCAGACATATTTTAAAGGATTGAGTAGTGGCTATATCAATCCCAATCCAGTTTGGAGTCTTGTTGCATTATTGAACACGTACATTTTACTGATGATCTCCACTGATATAGGACACTTGTAATTGCTTTTAAAATTCATAATTGCATTAAAGTGTAAAGATTGCTTGTTTATCTCCACTTATCATACAGGAGTAGTGTAGTTCTGTATCTGTTTCTCTGTATACTTTATTATTATCTTCTTTATCCACCCTGTTCTTTAATACTCAGGATCCACAGAATAGACCTACACTGACCAGGTATTATTTTTATTATTTTTGTGGTGGGTGGTTATTCTCAGTACTGCAGTGATTAGCACTGATTGATTAGCACGGTGGTGGTGGTGGTGTATGAGGTGTTAGCATGTGTTGTGCTGGTACAGTGAGTGGATCAGGCGTGCAGTAGAAGTGCTGCTGGAGTTTTTAAACATCTCAGCTTCTTCTTGTGGTGTATTACTTCAACTCCTTTAACACACTTCCAAAAAAAAAATATATGAACCCTTTGGGATTATACTTGGATTTCTTCAAGAATTGGTCATTAAATGTGTTCTGATCTTAATCTAAGTCACAACAATAGACAAACACCGTCTGCTTAAACTAATACCACACAAAACAAGTATATGTTTGCATGGTTGTATTGAACACAACATGTTAACATTCACAGTGAGGGGTGGAAAAGTATGTGAACCCCTAGAACTAAAGATTTTCTAAGAGCTATTTGGAGCCAGGAGTCAGCCAACCTGGAGTCCAATCAATGTGATGAGATTGTTTGTTTTGGTTAAAGCTGCCCTGCCCAATAAAAACACACCGGTTTCGAGTTTGCTGTTCTTAAAAAGCATTGCTTGATGTGAATCATGCCTCGCACCAAAGAGCTCTCAGAAAACCTACATTCAAGAATTGTTGACTTGCATGAAGCTGGAAAGGGTTACAAAAGCATCTCTAAAAGTCTTGATGTTCATGTTTTCACAATAAGACAGACGGTCTACAAATGGAGAAAGTTCATTACTGCTACTTCTCCCCCTAGGCGTGGTAAAGTCCTGTAAAGATGACTGCAAGAGCACAGCGCAGAATGATCAACGAGGTGAGGAAGAATCCTAGAGTGTCAGCCAAAGAAAACGTACAGAAATCTCTGGCACATGCTAACATTTTTGTTGAAAAATCTACAATAAGTAAAACGTTAAACAAGAATGAAGTTCATGGGAGGACACCACGCTGTGGCAGGTTTGAAGTTTGCAAAAGAGCACCTGGATGATCCACACACTACTAGCAAAATATACTGTGGATAAAATTGATTTGTTTGGAAGGAACACACAACAGTATGTGTGGAGAAAAAAGGCACAGCACACCATCATCCAAACCTCATCCCAACTTTGAAACATGGTGGAGGGGGCTTCATGGTTTAGGGCTGTTTTGTGTGGTAATAGTTTAAGCAGACTGTGTTTGTCTATTGTTGTGACTTGAAGATCAGAAGATCAGAACACATTTAATGACCAATTTATGCAGAAATCCAAGTATAATCCCAAAGAGCTCACATACTTTTTGTTGCAACTGTATATTATGAAACATGTCACAATCCAAGAATGAGGATATAAAAGCCAAACAGCATTTCTGTTCATTTCATAAATCTAATATTGATAGATATACTGTAATTTGATCAAAGTGCGACATTCGTTTCTCATATAGATATTATGAATGATATGCATATGAACATTGTTTGCACATTGTAAACACGCATGCCTGGCCAGCTTCTGT
Source organism: Astyanax mexicanus (assembly GCF_023375975.1). NCBI lineage: Eukaryota > Metazoa > Chordata > Actinopteri > Characiformes > Acestrorhamphidae > Astyanax > Astyanax mexicanus. The sequence goes on from NC_064430.1 coordinate 4,493,140, forward strand.
CCACACGCCCCCGCGAGCGGCCACACACAGTTACGTATATCACACCATATTACACACGTTGACTCACTGCTTCAAACACTCACACACACACGTATACACACACACACGTATACACACACACACGCACGCACGCACAGAGTGAGGTGGCAGTGCACCCACGCAGCCTGGCAGCCGAGCAGAGTGTTAAATGTGGGAAGTCCTGATGGCAGAAGACCTCTAGCAGAAGACGAGGAACCTCCAAGCCTGGAGCCAAAGCGACAGCAACATCCTCCATCTCTCTCCACCCATCTCTCCACCAACCCTCAGCAACCAGCACGGCTGCCACTGGCTGCCGGCGGCTGGCGGGCAGGGACAACATGCCCCAAGCCATCTGCTGCAGATCCCATTAATATTTCTAATGATGCTGCCATATGCATGACATAGCAGCTTATAACAATTAGCGCGAGAGGTGCACTATTCCACGACGTGCTAGCGTGTGTAAATCTGCAAAGGGTGACTTAGCCTAGCTTTAGCACATCACTGTGCTAGTTTACTAAGGTCTATATACCAAAAATTTACTGTACAGGGATTAATTTAGGATTGCCATATACCATATTTCCCTTTTAATGGAGCACCTCCATTCAAAATGCTGTTTATTTTAAAGCTAGGCTTAAGTACTGTCTGGGAAACTGCCTCATATTCCTCTATAATCCATGTTCTCAGGTTTCTTAGACTTATACTTGCATTCAATAAGGTTTTTTTTATTTTAAATACATAGTACATGAATAGTAAAATCATCCAGACTATGAAGGAACACTTAAGGAACCATGTAGTAACTTAAAAGTGTGAAACAACCCAAAATTTAGGTACGTTTTAAGCAGTTTCTGAGGCTGGTAACTATAATAAACGTATCCTGTGCAACAGAGGAAACTCTCACTCTTCCTCTCCTGGAGCCATCCTGATGAGGGCCAGTTTCATCATATGTTAATGAAGTTTCACAATAATTTGACCAACCTTCATTTCTTTAAGTCATTTTATTTTCTTTATTTAATTAGTTCAGTAGCTGAGTAGTTGAGGGCTTGAACACATTAAGAGGCAATAAAATTCAAGTGATTGATTAACTCTTGACCAGTTCAGCACAGCTGTTAACTGAAAGCCTGAATTCCAGGTGACTCTACAGTATGTTATAAAGCTGCCTGGGCAGGGCTCTGAGTGATCCAGAGGACTGAGGCACTGCCGCTATGTTCGGAAGACCGCTGGTTCGAATCCTGGTCATGCAGCTTGCCATCGGCTGCCATCGGAGCCCTGAGAGAGCACAATTGGCCTTGCTCTCTCTCTCTCTCTCTCTCTCTCTCTCTCTCTCTCTCTCTCTCTGGGTGAGCAGATCTGGGGCTATCTTTTCCCTCAGCACTTCAAAGGGTGATGCCGATCAGCACAAGGCTGCGTCTGTGAGCTGTTGTATCGGAACCGAGTCGTTGCGCTTTTCTCCGAGCACACTGTGTTCTCCTATTAGGCCCTAGTTCTCCTATTAGGCCCCAAAGCTGCTAGAAATAAATTATCAGACTTAATGCTAAATCTGGCCGACTTCTCAGTCGCACCTGGTTCAGCAGCTAAAAACCTTGGAGTTATTATAGATTCAGATCTAGCATTCGATAAACACATATCTAATGTTACTAGGACAGCTTTTCTACACCTACGTAACATTGCCAAGCTAAGAAATGCCCTATCCCTGCATGAAGCAGAAAAATTAGTCCATGCCTTCATTACCTCAAGGCTAGATTATTGTAATGCGCTACTGTCTGGATGTTACTGCAGTCACTTAAATAAACTTCAGCTAGTTCAAAATGCTGCAGCCAGGGTCCTCACTAAAACTAGAAAATTTGACCATATTAGTCCAGTCCTGTCAGCACTGCACTGGCTTCCAGTCAAATTCCGCATAGACTATAAAATTCTCCTGTTAACGTATAAAGCCCTACACGGGCTCGCTCCTGAGTATTTACGAGACCTCATCTCCTATTATGAACCACCACGATTACTTAGATCTCAGGGTGCTGGTTTCTTAGTAGTCCCTAAAATTCAGAGGAGCTCTGCAGGAGGAAGAGCTTTCTCTTATAAAGCCCCTCAACTCTGGAATAATCTCCCCGAATATGTTCGGGACTCAGACACAGTCTCAATCTTTAAGTCTAGACTGAAAACTTACTTGTTTAGTTTAGCTTTTGGTAATTAATGTTTTTTCCTTTAGATAAGGCTGCAGATTCAGGGGTTCATGGACAGAGGGAATTGTGGTAAACTGAGATGCTGGTGCTGTTGTTCTCCCACTGCACACAGTCACTCAGGTTTGTGGACGGTGGAGTGGGTGGATGCCAGTGTTTCAGGGAGCCTCCATGTCTATGTTACCTTCTGGCTCTCTGCCTTTAGTTAGGCTGGTTTATTCAGTTCTGCCGGAGTCATTTGCCACACTCTGATAATGTTTTAATATTCTCAGTTTTGCATAAATCCAGTCAAAACTAATTCCATCTCTCTGCCTTCCTCCGAGTTACTGACTGCCCACCTGTCTGACCCAATACCGATGTTGGACCCTCAGGCTCTCGCGTCTCCTGTCCGGCCAGACTGATGGAAGTTTCTGAAGTCAGCTCTTCTCCACCACCACCACAGATCAGCTGCTCATCGTCCATCTTATTCTCCACTACTGATTACATCCAAGCCATTAGTGGCGCTATTACACTCCTGAGTACATAAAACCTATATGGATGTATAAAAGACTTTTTAAATTTTAATTTAAAAGTCATTTGACCAGTGGTAGGATGGTCCCCCCTCAAATGTGAGTCTTGGTCCTCCCAAGGTTTCTTCCTCCTCCTGCAGCTCTGAGGGAGTTTTTCACTGGGGGTTCTGTATTCTGTATTTTCTATGTTTAATGTTTTGCCTGATTCTTTGTCCTGTAATCATATTTCTGTAAAGCTGCTTGGTGCCAACACCTGTTGTAAAAAGCGCTATACAAATAAATTTGATTTGATTTGATTTAAAAAGAGGCAGAGTCTGACTTCACATATATCAGAGGAGGCGTGTGCTAGTCTTTACACTTCTTGTGTGGGGGCATGACATTAATTATGACATTTTAAGGGGAGTCAATATTGAGCAGGAGATGCTACTTTTTAGTTTAATATCTTACATATTATAATTCCACCTGTTTTTCTTCATAGTTTCGATGACTTTAGTATTAATCTAACGTCTGACTGGTACTGAACATTCTGGTTCAATAGTCCATAACACAACAGAGCTCAATAACATGCTAATGAGTGTTTACGAGGGCGAAACACCGGCTTTACAGCAGGCAATTCAGGTGACGTGTAAAGCACAAGGTCACTCGTCATCCTCCGGCTTTAAAAACTCGTTCTGAAACTCGCGGCCGCTGTAGCTTTTGCAGCTTTCGTCGGCGAGGCCTGTCAGCTCCGATAGCCGGGACGGACCTAAATAAATGTCAGCGACAGAGTGCAGCTTTAAATCACTGTTTAAGCCACTTCTTTTTTCTTTTTTCTCTTTCGTTCTTTCTTGACGTAATATTAGGCCGCGTTCTTGAATTAACTCTTGGTGCTTTCTCTAACGCTAACAACAGATACAAGCACATAGACACACACACACACACACACACAAATATACTGTATATACCCTCACACACATACACACACAGCGCGAGGGTGGAGCAGATGCTGTTTAGCTGCGTTAATTTGAATATATTTTTGGGTCAATCGCGGCGCTCGCGAGAGACACTTCCACGCCTTCCATGTGCTGAACAATTTAAATTTTTCATACTCCATTTAAATATATGGGCCACCTTGGAGGCAATCTCGCAATGCCAAAAGCCCGGCTGATTTATGGGCGCGAAACAAAGGCCTGGCACCCGGCGCTCATATCTGCTCTTACCGCCCCGGCTATTGTTATCTTTAAACCATTTCACCTTAAGAAAGAATCAATAAAAACAATTATGAGAGCCAGAGCTCTCACACAGCTCTCGCGTTCTGTCTCTCTTTCTCTCTCTTTTTCTTCCCTTAGCATCTCAGCATCTACCTCTTTTTTTATCCCTCGTTCTCGCTCTCTCTCTCTCTCTTTCTATCCTTTTTTCTCCTTGGCGACTTCTCTTTTGGCGTGTACCCAGGGTACAGCGTAATATTTAATTACGCCTTATAATTTATGCAGGTTATCAAAACCGTGAGAGCATCATTTTATGTACATTGTGCAAATTGCTTTTTTCCCTCTCCTTTTCTGCAACGAGGTGGGGGGTGAGCTGGTGGGGAGAAGGTGGTGGAGGTAGAGGTGTGGGGGGGGGAAGTGGGGGGGGTATAAATGAGGGGTATAAGGGGGGGGGGGGGTTGCTTGATTCTTCGCAGGCATAGACAAAGATATTGAAGCCGGGGTGCAAATGTGAAATGAATAAACAGGTTGGATCTCTTCTTCAAGGGCCTAAATGAGATCTGTAGGAAATAATTTAAACCAGCGATAGGACCATTCATCATGAGGAAGAAGAAAAAGAAAGAGAGAGAGAGAGAAAGAGAGAGAGAGAGAGAAAAAGAAAGAAAGAGAGTGGTGCCCCTGGCCCTGGCGGCTACAGCCAGCATCCTGCCACCATGAAAGAGCCATTACTCTACATACACACACACACATAGAGACATAGACACACACACACACATATAAAGAAATAGACACGATCGTCGGTGTGTATGTGTGTGTTAAACATGCTTGCGCCCGCGATTGCCGTTCTGCTGTATATATGTATACATGTATACATGTATATACAACTCTGGAAAAAATTAAGAGACCACTTCAGTTTTGTGAATCAGTTTCTCTGATTTTACTATTTATAGGTTTATGTTTAAGTAAAATGAACTTTTTTGTTTTATTCTATAAACTACAATCAACATCAATCAATCTCCCAAATTCCAAATAAAAATATCGTAATTTAAAGCCTTTATTTGCAGAAAATGAGAAAAAGATGCAGAGCTTTCAGACCTCAAATAATGCAAAAAACAAACAAGTTCATATTCATAAAGTTTTTTAAGAGTTCAGAAATAAATATTTGGTGGAATAACCCTGCTTGGTTTTTAATCACAGTTTTCATGCATCTTGGCATCATGTTCTCCTCCACCAGTCTTACACACTGCTTTTGGATAACTTTATACTACTTTACTCCTGGTGCAAAGCAGTTAAGCAGTTCAGTTTGGTGGTTTGATGGCTTGTGATCATCCATCCTCCTCTTGATTATATTCTAGAGGTTTTCAATTTGGTAAAATCAAAGAAACTCACGGTTTATAGAACCTGTGCACAGCTTTTCTTTTATAGAGTTTTAGAGCTTTTCTTAGAGATGATTCGTACTTTAATCCACTTACATAATCAACCCGCTACCTCAACTCATTTGTAGTCACCAAACTTTTGTTGCTAGTTTGTTTTTCACAGCCAACATCAACCCCAAAACACTTAAAAAAAAAAACATATTTCACACAAAGTAACGCATATGACAGGGCTGACAACAGCAACAAGAGAATGCCATTTTCAGAGTCTCTGATTAAAACACACATATACCTCAATATGCTTGTCAAACTGCCATTGGCGCCCGCGCCTGAATGGTGCACCTGCGTCCATGTTTCATAGCAACCACAGCTGTTTCTGTCCGGACCAGGTGTGTCTGATTCAGGAGGCACTATCATTAGCAATGCTAATGATCCACATCTCCATACCTCACTATATAATTAGCGGTAAAGTTGACGTGCAGTAGGCAGAATCCTTTTGCACTTTACTATAGCGGCTGCGTGGCGTCGGCATCACAGGAAAACAACCTTGTCGCTCCGACTTTTCTGAAGAGGTGAAAATCCTCCTTGGAGAAGTGCGTGGTGGTTGTCCTGAACTGGCCGAATTATTATTAGGAAACTTTTTTGGGGATTCATTAGCCTGTAATTATCATATTTATACACATAGCATTGTGGTTTTATTTCATGCACTGTAGTCTTACAGTTCTGCTCTGTAACTTTATGTGGTCTTACACTGCTGTTGCTGTGGTTTCTAAAGGTAAGACAGATGTTGACAGATGTTGGCTTTTGTGTTCCCATCAAGCTTCAGCGTTAGACAGATGATGGATTTTGGTTGGAAATCAAAATCAATATTGTGTTAAAATCAACCTCCAGTGATAGATTTCGTTTAAATTAAGCTCCAACATTGGACAGATGTTGAATTTTGGTTGGAAACCAAAGTTACACCTGTCAAAGGCCAAAGTTGACTAGCTTCAACATTAGACAAACTTTGAGTTATAGCTAGATCTGTCAGATAAAAATCTGTCAGAAACCAACATTAGACAGATGTTGAATTTTTGGTTGAAAATCAAAATGATATATGTCAAAAAACAAATTTGATCTGACATCTTGCTTTAACATTAAAACATGAAAAAATTTGGTTGGAAATCCAAGTGACATCTATCAAATACCAACGTTAAGTTGACATCTAACCTTGGACAGATGTTAAATTTTGGTTGGAAATCAAAGTTACATCTGTCAAAAAAACTAATTTTGACATCTAAAGTTGACATCTTGCTTCAACATTAGTCAGATGTTGAATTTTGGTTGAAAACCAAGCTCACACATCTGTCAGAAACTTACACTAGTTTGAAACTAAGCTCCAACATTTTTGAGATGTTGAATTTTGGTTGGAAATCAAAGTTGCATTTCTCAAAAATCAAAGCTGAGTTGACATCTAGCTTTAACATTAGACAGATGTTGAATTGTTGGTTAGAAACCAACCAAAAGTTGCATCTGTCAAACACCAAAGTTGAGTCACCATCTAACATTGAGTCACCATTTAACATTAGACAAATGTTACAATTTGGTTATGAAACCAAAGTTAAATCTGTAAAAAAAGAAAGTTGATATCTAGCTCCAACATTGGACAGATGTTGAATTTTGGTTGGAAATCAAAGTTACACCTGTCAAAAACTAAAGTTGAGTTGACATCTAGCTTCAACAATAGACAGATGTGGAATTTTGGTTGGAAATCAAAGCTACACCTGTCAAAAATCAAAGTTGAGTTGACATCTTGTTAGATGTTAGATGCTTGGTCAAAAATCAAACTCACACATCTGTCAAAAACATTCAGTGGCTTGAAATTAAGGTTAAACATTGGTCAGGTGTTGTAGATTGGGTGAAAATCAAACACACATCTGTCAAAAAACAAATGATGAGCTAAAACCAGCAAATCCATGAACGTCTTAAAATCAACATCAGCTGTCATCGTATGTCTACGATAATTTGACTAAACTACTGGACATTGTCCTGACAATTAAGTCATTAACTTAATAACATCTAAAGATGTTGGTGACCAGCTGGGATGTTGTATGTGTCAGAAAGGCCCTGGAATGATGATTAAAAATACGTTTTTTTATTCTTTTTTACAGTTAAAGTTGCTTGAGTTGTCAAACGCAGTAAAAATATAACAAATGTGTCTCGCCACGGTATGTTGTGTATTACTGCCATTTATGAAAGAGCATATCCTCGGAGCAAGAGTGTGTGTGTATGTGTGTGGGTGTGTGAATTAGTGTGTATTCTCAGTGAGTGTGTATTCTCAGTGAGTGTGGCTCTGACTCTAGGGCAGCCTGGTCTCTGGGGTTTTTAAATGTCAACGACCTGAGGGCCCAGCTCTCGCTCTGGCATCCCAAACATACACACACACACACATACACACACACACATGCATACACACTCTCATACACACACACACACACACACACACATCAGTCAGCCTTTTCTGATACTGCTCACTGCCTGATAACACTATGCCATTCATCACCCTAATGAATCGCACCAAATTCATCATCTATCTCGTTCCACTTTCAGCGCTGGATGTACGGCTTTCCTCTTTCAAGACAAACGCCTTCTGCCGCTTTGTGCATCTGGCTTTTGCTCCAGTGCTCTGCTAGATGTCAGTGTGTGTGTGTGTGTGTGTGTGTGTGTGTGTGTGTGTGTGTGTTCCAGAAGAGGAAAGGTTTCGTCTATGTGTCATACTGTCCCAGGAGCTTCCAGGAGCTGATACCCATCATTCCCTGCCAGCTACACTTACTGACATGCTGGCGCTGTCCCCGCTGCTAGGCCTGACTTACATAAATATGTAATCGAAGTGTGTGTGTGTGTGTGTGTGTGTCCACGTACACACACACACGTGTGAGAAAAATCATCCTTAAAGACCCGTAAGCCGTCAGTCCCCAGCCACCCTCCCTGACATCTCTGTGACAAGTGAGGCGGGAGCGGTGTGTGCTGTTGAGCTGCAGCAGCAGCGGCGTGAGCAGCATTAGCGGTGTTAGCAGCGCTAGTGGTGTTAGCGGTGGCAGGGGCGGCAGCAGCAGCATTAGCGGCGGCGGCAGTGTTAGCAGTGGCAGCAGCGGCAGTATCAGGGGCAATAAAGCAGCGCGGTGACGAGACCCCGCAGATGAGGAGGAGGCAGAGACGTAAAACAGCGTGAACACACGGCTGGTGACGACATCCTAGCAGGGGTTAAACAGGCCCCCTTTACCTTGATTTATAATCCTCCCCCTGCACTCTCACGCACACAGAGAGAGCGCGAGTGGGAGAGAAAGGGAGAGAGAGAGGGAGAGAGAGAGATGTGAGACAAAGCAAAAGGAAAAAAGAAGAGACATGGATAAGAGAGGGAAAAAGATAGTAGTAGAAAGTAAAAGAGAGCATAGAAATGGAAGACATGGAGAAAGATAAACATTAGAGCAAGAAAAAAAGAGAGGTACGACAAATAAGACAGTGAGACAACACAAAAAAGGAAAAACATGGAAAAATAGAGAAAGGGAAAGGGATATATATAGAGTGAGAGACCAAGAATAAGACATTAAAGAGAAAGAGAAATAGATAAGGAGAGATATGAAAAGCAAGAGCTGGAGAAAGAGAAAACTAGAAAATATATGGATAGAGAAAAAGAAAAAAGAGAGATGTAAGGAAAGTTTGAGTGTGAGACATTCGGAAAGTGAAGGAAAGAAAAGGGGCGAGATCAAGAGGTTAGGAGAGAAAAAGAAAGGAAGATATGTGGAGCAGAAGGAATAAAAGAAAGAAACTTAACTTTAAAAGAGAAGAGAGAGAGAGCGAAATTAGGATATGAATATGAAAGACAGATTTATGGAAAGTTTGAGAGTGAGACAAAAGAGATGTGAAAGAAAGTAATGAGAGAAAACATGGAAGAGATATACAGTAGAGAGTGACAGAGACATGAAGAGAAAGAGATTAACACAGAGAAAAGCATATAGACAGAATGGGAGACAAGGAATGAGACAAAGGAGCAACAGATAAAAAAGAAAAAAGAAATAAATACAATGCAACAAGAACAGAGTAAAAAGAGAGAGACAGAAGAGCGAGGGACATTGAAAGTAAAAGAAAACTGCAGACTGAAGGAAGTGACAGAGTGACAGGTCGTGACAGGGCAAGTGACAGAGAAAGAAGGAAAGAAAGAGAAGGGGGATGAGATGAGTGAGAGAGAGAGAGAGAGAGAGAGCAATGTGGTGAGTCAGAGAGCAGAGGAGTGAAGACAGGGTCACAGACAGATATAGAGAGAAAGAGAGAGACTTGAGAGGTTTGTGTCAGTTTCTGCTCTCTGGACGAGTAGAGCACTGCTCCAAAAAGCCTGAGGGGCTTCTGGGCATGCTCTCTTTCTCTCTCTCTCTCTCTCTCTCTCTCTCTCTCTCTTTCTGTCTGTCTTTCTCACAGTCCATCCCTCTCTCTCTCTCTCTCTCTCTCTCTCCCACTCCACAAGACTGAGGCCCAAATTCCACACGTCAATGAGAGACAGAGAAAGAGAGAGAGGGGGATAAAGAGAGAGAGAAAAACGAGAGAGAGAGAAGCTCAGCATTCCTTCATCCGCCCAGCGCCGTGCCGCCTTCGCAACAAAGGAGCCATTGAGGGGGGCCCTGCTTTAAAAGTTGAAGAGTATGTCTAATTTTGGTCAAAGTTCATTAGGGAGCACAAAAGCGGCAGCTCGCTTGGAACATGAGGACAGTGACAGAGGCAAGTGCTCCATGCCAGGCCTGATAAGACGCGACGGCAGGACTACAAAGCCCTCCTTAAGAAGGCGAGGGCAAAAAAAGGGAAGAAGGAGAGGAAAGAGAGGAAGGAGAGGAAAGAGAAGAGGATGAGGGATGAGGGATGGGGGTGGGCGGCAAGTACATTTGTGAGGGGGAGACAAGACGAGACGAAACAAGACGAAAAAAGGGTCCGAGCGAACGGACTGGAATGCCGCGCGGCTTAAACAACGCACCCATGTCAATGTTTATTAATGTGACCGGCTAACCTTGCAGACAGCAATATTTGAATTTAATATCAAGCAGCAAAGGAGCTAATAGCAGTGAAAAAAAGAGCGAAATGAGATAATTGGACGTTTATTTTTTTTAAAGGGGGGGTGGGCGAGAGCGGGGAGGTTATATAAGACTTTTTATCTGGCGTTCACAATATTACAGAGTTTTAAATTAAAGGCGGAATGCGCGGCACGTCGATCCGCTGATTTCGCAATGTCTAATTTTATTAATGAAAAAAAAAAGTGCCTCCGTATTGAATGTGTTTTTAACGGCATTTGTACAGTGCTCCAGAGGAGAGGCTGCCAGCAGAGATGGCCTGTAATTGCTAAAGCCAGTCCTAGTGTTGTAAATGGATATTGGAGATTAGATCTCCCAACTGGAGAGGCATGTCATTTTCCTATTTTTCCTCCTATTGATTTTGCTTGCTTTTATTCTGTTATGGCCCTCGCACTTAACCCATTCCGCTCCATCCTGAGTCTAGCCAGAGGGATTCCGAACAAAAAAAAACCTTTTACACGCAAAAAAAATGTCAGAAAAAAATGAACATGAATGAATATTTTGTGCCATGGTGCCAATTGGCAAGGTTCATGTTCATGTGCGTGTGCAGCAACTCCTTATTTATTAGCAACATTTCTGTACATGCATTAAACAAGCTGTATATGCTATTGTATGTGCAGTTGCACATTTGTGTCGGCAACACACATATATTTCAGTTAAAATGTTGGAATACCCAGAACTCCATGGCACAGAACTGTCAGAGCTGTAATTCTTTATGTTAATCTTAGCTATAAGCTAAAGGGGCTGTTGCCATGTGGGTCAGCCTGATGTCTTCCTGTAGCTTTTTTTTCCTTCAGTTTCCAAGAGTCTTTTGAAGGTGTAGTTTAGTAATGTCTCTAAAGAAGAGACTTTTACTTTTAATAGTTACTTTTAAGAATTCTCTGTGTCTTTTTCTAGTAATTATGATGAAAGTATGAATAAGCTGTGTTGAAGTGTGTAAATGCTGCAGTAGAGAGTAACAGCATTAACACCATCTGTTCCAGCTTTACTGCTTTACTACAGCAAAAGGCTTTGGAAACTCTTTTCACATCCTCCATGGCAACATCACAGAGATGATGGATGTTAAAAGATCTTCCATTTGAGGATGCCCCACAGGGGCTCAGTTGCGATTAGGTCTATAGAGACTTACTTGGCCAGTCCATTCTATTGTTTAAACTGATTTACACTGTTACCAAATTGACACTGTTATACAAGCTGTGCACTGACTACTTTATGTAATATCAAAGTGTTCTGTCTTCATCTCCAAGCGCTGCCACTATGATCATGGAGACTGCTGGTTCAAATCCTGTTCATGTAGCTTGCCATCAGCTGCCGGAGACCTGAGAGAGCACAATTGGTCTTGCTCTCTCTGGGTGGGTACAGTAGATGGCGCTCTTTCCCCTCATCACTCCTAGGGTGATGAGGATCAGCACAAGGCTGCGTCTGTGAGCTGATGTATCAGAACCTAGTCGCTGTGCATTCTACTGAGCGTCAGCGCTGTGATGCTATTCGATAATGCTGCATCAGCAGCAATTCAAAAAGAGGTAGAATCTGAATTCACATGTATCGGAGGACGTATGTGCTAGTCCTCACCCTCCTGGTGTTGGGGAGTCCTAATGAGTGGGTTGGGTAATTGGCTGAGTAAATAAAAAGATGTGAGGGCTATACCCACTTGTGTGGGATTACTGTATATCAATTGTTTCCCCATATCATCCAGCCCTACTTTACAATAGCTTTATATTACCATCATGATAATGGACTCTAGGTGCATCCTAGTCTATGATTACGATAAAATCGTACTCAGGCTAAAAAAGCCTCTAGACCCGTTTATCGCGTCCTGTATAAACCAATTAACCAGCAGTTAACTCGCTCTGTGCTCGCCAGGCCGGTTAACACGCCCGGATCACTTGGACGGCGCAGACCAATTAGCTTGTTCCAGCACAGAGCAATACCCAACCCAGTCAAGCGCTTCAGATCAGGTGCCCTGTGCGCTTAGCTCTGCTCCAGTATGGCTCTAGTATATAGTCAACGCACGGCACTTCCATTATGTCTCATCAGCCACACACACACACACACACACACATATAGGCACACACACATACACAGCACTCTCCAGCACCCTTTTCTCCCCTGCTGTGTGTGTGCTCTGACATGGAAGCCATGTGTGCTCATGCCTAATCTCCTAATCAATAGTGAAGGCTCCCAATTAGCTAGGGCCTGGAAGCCTCACATGGCCCCCCAGCACCGCCGCCATGTGGCTCTCCAGCAGAGCCCGGGTTTGGCTGGCCTTGTGTGCATATATATAAATATATAGCATTATGATTGGTTCATGCATCTTGCGATTTTTTATATTTATATACAGCTCTAGAAACAAAATAAGTTTATCTGATTTTGCTATGTATAGGTATATATTTGAGTAAAATGAACATTGGTGTTTTATCCTATAAACTACAGACAACATTTCTCTCAAATTCCAAATAAACATATTGTCATTTAGAGTGTTTTTTTTTTGGAGAAAATGAATTAAACAAAAATGACAGCAATAACAAAAAAGATGCAGAGCTTTCAGACCTCAAATAAAGCAAGAAAACAAGTTCATATTCGTAAAGTTTTAAGAGTTCAGAAATCAATATTTGATGGAATAACCCTGGTTTTTAATCAAAGTTTTCATGCATCTTGGTTTTCATGTTCTCCTCCGCCAGTCTTACACACTGCTTTTGGATAACTTTGTGTAGTTCAGCCTGGTTTGATGGATGTCATCATCCATATTACTCTTGATTTTATTCCAGAGTTTTTTTAATTAGTTTAAATAAAATAAACTCATCATTTTTAAGTGGTCTCTTATTATTTGTTTTCATATACATATATCATATATAGTGCCAAATCCAATTTAGGAAAATAGAAGTCTTTATTTTTCAAGGCTGTTACACACTAAACATGATGCAGTTTTCTTTTTACCTTAGAGATGCTTTGACATATGCATCTCTATAGCCCACCATATACTGTAGCTGCAGTAATGTTACCTCCAGTGATGAAGCAGACAGTAAACTGATTATTCTTTAATCTGGTCTAATTGCCTTGTCTACATGTTTCTGGTTGTTCAAAACAACATTGCAAGGTTAAGTAGTAGAGCGGCATTGCTCAGCTCACTGTCATTAGCAGTGCTTTATAGCTCTTAGTGATACTGGTAAACTGGCACTGGGCAGCGTGATGTACTCTTAAGATGGATATCTGGTCAGTGGTGTTGAAAAAAAGTCTAAGACAAAGGTGTTGCCACTATTATCTGAGGATCACTGTTTTACTGGATTGTTTGTGAGCTGATGTATCAGAACCGAGAAAATGGGATAAAAATAAAAAAGTAGATAGCCAGTCAGTTTTTGAAAACCTCTGGAATGTAATCAAGAGGAAGATGGATGATTACAAGCCATCAAACCAAACTGAACTGCTTAAAGTTTTAGCACCAGGAGTAAAGGCATACAATTATCCAAAAGCAGTGTGTAAGACTGGTGGAGGACAACATGATGCCAAGATGCATGAAAACTATGATTAAAAACCAAACCAGGGTTATTCCACCAAATATTAATTTCTAAAGTCTTAAAATTTTATGTACTGTATATAAACTTGTTTTGTTCTTTGCATTATTTGAGGTCTGAAAGAACTGCGTCTTTTTTTGTTATTTCGGCTTTTTCACATATTCTGCAAATAAATAAATGCTCTAAATGACAATATTTTTATTTGGAATTTGGAAGAAATGTTGTTCGTAGTTTATTGAATAAAACAACAATGTTAATTTTACTCAAACATAAACCTATAAATAGCAAAATCAGAGAAACTGATTCAGAAACTGAAGTGCTCTCTTTATTTTGTTTTATATCCAGAGCTGTATATGCAATAAAAAACACAGTACATATCCTGTGGTGTTTAACTGGTGTATCTTTACACCCTGAATACAAACACACACACACACACACACACTCACAAAGTGACATTCTCGCCCGCACACTCTCTCTCTCTCTTTTGCTAGCACCATTAGCTGTTGTAGTGCCACAGGCTTATTTTGAGTGTTGGATTATTTCCTCTTGCTGTAGGGAGTGCAAGTGCGAGTGCGCTGACAGTGGTGTATGTAAGTGGCTGTTTTGACTATTGTGTGTGTGTGTGTGTGTGTGTGTGTGTGTGTAGGGTGCCTACTTTAGTACAGTACTTAGGCAGCATTGTGTGCAAGTTGACTTCAGGGTACGTGCAGACAAGCACTGGGGCTTTTCCATTTTTTGGGTATTTTTCAGCACTAGCTGTGTGTACATCTCACTCCATTTTACCAACATACACACACACACACACACACAGGCACTCTGCTCTAAAACACACTCGAGTGCCACCTGCAAGCTTATTAACCCAGCATGCCCAGCAACAGCGCAGATGCCTTTTTGTCTAGCATACAAAACTCTCCATTAGGCTCATGTGGCATTTGCATTCAAAATCTGACACAAGAAAAAGGAGCTGAAGTCCATTTAGTCACAAGACCAAGCTGCGGGGATTATTAATAACTCCTCCTCAGTGGAAAGGACAGACCTGAGATCAGTTTTGCACTAAGCTTGTGAGTAATTAATGCTAGAACCTGCGCTAAGTGGCAGGCCGTCGCCCCCCAGGCCAGTGCACCAGTGCAGGGGTCGCCGAATGCACTAACCGAACACCACTATGGGAAAGAACCAATGCATTACTGGGTGGATGGAAATAAATGGCAGGTGGTCATAGGTTTGTGCAATCTCATCAATTGCATCCCTCTGTTCCTGCTGATGAGACCCACACTGCTGATGAGTGCAATAATGCAATAATGGGTGGATGCAATTTAACAGCAATGCGGTTGCAAACTTTGTCTAAACATGAAAATAAGGCGAAGATGCATGTCTTTCGCCTTATAAGAAAACAGGATAATAAATTAAAGTTATCATCTTTTAGGACAGTGCACCAGTGCAGAGGTCGTCGAATGCACTAACCGCCCACCAACATGGGAAAGAACCAATGCATTATTGGGTGGATGCAAGAGGCAGGTGGTCATAGGTTTGTGTAATCCCATCAACTGCTGATGTGACCCACACCCAACGCAATCAATACTGGTGGATGCAAATTAACAGAAGTGTGGTTGCAAACTTTGTCCAAACATGGAGGATGCATTAAGAAATACCATATAAGAAAAATATATTGGAAGACGGTCATTCCCAAGCCAGTGTGCCAGTTCTGACCACCACCAACCACGAATCAATGCAATACTGGGTGGATGCAATTTAACAGCAATATAGTCACATATTGAGGCAATTAAATCCACAGTAGATCACAATTACTATCCTAGCCCTGTACAGCTACTAACCTTCAACTGGAAAACAGCCAGTTCATGAAGAGAGGTCGTAAACGAAGTAAGCTGCTACAGAGTGTATTTATTAAATGTATTAAATTTATGCAATTAGAGTATTAAATTACAATGTTAAAAACCTATTCAAGTGGCAGTCCATTGTCCCCCAGGCCAGTGTGCCAGGGTAGGTATGGCCACCTGCTTCAACTGACCATCACCACAGAAAAGAATCAATGCATTATTGTGTAGATGCAATTGCACAGCAATAATATGGTGCAAACATTTTCTAAAGGAGCAGAATGCATTATTTTGTGGGAATCCAGGAAGGTACAGTAAATTTTGCAGTGAAAAAAGTGTCTGGTTGTTTCCCACAGGTCACTCTGCCAAGGAAGGTATGGTCACAACTGCTGTGACTGACCATCACCAGAGGGAATAATTAATGCAGTAGTGGTTGGATTAAACTGTAGCATATTTCAGGAATATGATAGCAAACCTTGTCCAAAAGTGCAGGATGCATTTTTTGCAGGAACTTAAGAAGGTATGGTACATTTTTCATTAAAAAGTGTGTGGCTGTTTCCTACTGACCAGTCCAAGGAAAGGTATGGCAATCTGCTTCAACTGACCATCACCATGAGAAAGAACCAATGCACTATTGTGTAGATGCAATTGTACATCAATAATATGGTTGCAAATCTTGTCCAAAAGTGCAGGATACACAGGGAAGTTATGGTGAACTGCTTTAACTGACCATCACCAGAGGAAGGAATCAATGCAATAATGGGTAAATGCAATTGTACAGCAGTAATATGGTTGCAAACTTTGTCCAAAAGTGCAGGATGCAATATTTTGCAGAAATTCAGGAAGGTACAGTATATTTTTTTACAGTACATACACACGTATGGCCAATTGCTTTAACTTACCATCAACAGAGGAAAGAATCAATGCAATAGTGGTTGGATTAACTGTACCATATTTTAGCAATATGATCGCAGATTTTGTCCAAATGTGGCCAGTGCACCAGTGCAGGGATCACCAACTGCACTGACTGACTGACCACCTCTGAGGGAAAGAATCACAGCAGAGCAGTGGAGCCTTTGTAAGGTGAACCACTCACATCCCGGCTTATCTCTCGCCGCCCGCCCTCTCTCCATCCTCTGCTTTATTTTTATGTTCCCTCGGTGCCTGGAGATAACGTGTCGTCAATATTTAATGGACATGCTCCAACGAGAGCGCGGTGGCGACAGCGAGTGAATGATATTTTGCTGTCAGCAGCCTATCTGATCAGCGAACGGCCACAGGGACGAGAGCCTGGCAGACTCGAGCAGCCCGGGCTAATTCTTTTAAAAGGAGGAGGAGGACCTACCGAGGCCTCCGTCTCCAACCGAGGGGCCCTGGAGCACCCCCCAATCAGCCCAACTCCGCACACTCGCGCTAGCATTGGGCTAATGAAAACAAATGGCTTATCAAGCTGCAGACAAACCAATTTTAGGCATTCATCACGGTCCTCGTAGGTTTGTGCAATCCCATCAAGTGCGTCCCTCTCGTCCCGGCTCCCACGCAGCGGACGCCGCGCTCCTCCCGAACCCTCCGTTCTTCCGTTTCAGCCTTATAAAGGCTCGCTCATCTGACAGACAGGCCTCCACGCCGATGAGACCCGCACCCAATGCAATATATACTGGGCGGAGGCAATTTAACAGCAATATGGTCGCAAACTTTGTCCAAACGTGGAGGACGCATTACTTACGCATTGCAGCATGACAGGATGGTAAATGTTGTGGCAGAAGATCAGCTCTGAGATTGCATTAAGAGGAGTCTCTGCTGTGGCGTTTAATGGTTTACGATGCGATAGACGCTGTAGACTCAAACTTCTTGTGTTGCAATAATGTGTTGCAGTAATGGAAAACAACTACTGTTTACTGTAGCTACTGTATATTTGAGGCACTTTGCCAGACATGAGATTAGAGATTAAGTCTTGGATTACAGAACATTTTAAATGGAGATTTTTAACTAAAAATTGTTTTCCCCACAATTAATCATGATAATTAGTACATGCCTTTTTTCCCATTTCACGCTGGGCAAGGTGTACTTTTACAATCGTTACGATAGTGAAGACACATTGACACACCCTAAATCAAGCTGGTTCGTCCATATACAGCTCTGGAAAAGAATAAGAGAGCACCTAAAAATTAAGATTTTCTTTGGTTTTAACAAAAAAACCTCTGAAATATAATCAAGAGGAAGATGGATGATCACAAGTCTTCAAACTAACTTGAACGGCTTGAATTTTTTGCACCAGGAGCAAAATAAAGAGTGTCTGTTGTGGTGTTTAATGGTTTACGATGCGATAGACGCTGTAGACTTAAACTTCTTGTGTTGCAATAATGGAAAACAACTACTGTTTGATGTAGCTATATTTGAGGCAGTTTGCCAGACATGAATTAAGTCTAGTCTTGGATTAAAACACATTTTAAATGGAGATTTTCCATTAAAATTAAAACATAGAAAATACAGCAGGTTCACTGTGCCTTTTTGGAGCCTGGTAAATCAAGAGTAGTGATCTGGGGTTCTACTAAAATTGGTGGTCTGGGGTTGCCTTCACTTCTGCTGCAGTAGTGGAAGCTATCCTCTCCTGGTGCCATGTGTGGGGTCGCGTGATTGGTTCAGTTCGTAATGTATCTGCTTAAATACTGCAGTCTAGGAAGCTGCTACTAAAAGCTAAATGTCCAAATGATTCTAAATTACACCACTTGGACAGTAATTAATACAATCAGCTACAGTTAAACATAAAGTTGGACACATTGCTGACATAGGCGTGCAAATGCACACAAACACACTCAAAAGGAATACATGGACAGCTTTCTTTGCAGTCCATATAGTGAATTGTTGATTAGAGTAAAGCACTGTATGACTCTCTGGAATAAATACCCATCAAATTCTCACAGCAATGCTCCAGAGTCTCATAGAAAGTCTCGCCTGGATCGCAGAGACAGCTGACAAATGAACAAACAATTAATAAGCAGGTGTCTCAAAACCTTTCGTACCTTTTGTCCGTACTGTGTACCGTCTGTGGCTGGGAGAGCTCATAAGCAAAGCAAACGAGAAGCTGGCGTGGAGGCAAAGTGATTGACAGACAGGTGACAGGTTGCGTTGGAGAGGTGAGAATGAGTGATGGACCACTGCCAGATTAAAGGGGGAGGGAGTAAGTGAGAGAGATCAAACAAGAGAGAGAGAGAATGTGTGAGAGACAGACAGAGAGAGAGAGAGAGAGAGAGAGAGTGGTGGGGATGGATGTGTCTAATATTTCTAGTAATATTTAGACAAGAACATGAACAACTTGTACAGACACAGCAGCTTCACACAAAATTTAAAAAGTTACCGTATTTTTCGCACTTTAAGCCGCAACGTATCATAAGGCACACTTTTAATAAACGTCTATTTTCTGGTCTATTTTCATATATAAGGCACACCAGATTATAAGGCACTTTTTAAGGAACCTCTAATTCAACATGTCTCGCCGCTGGATGTCGGTGGGGGTAGCTAACTAAGTAGCTAAGTTAAGTAAAGCTAAGCTATGCTAAGTAAACAAAACTGTAATAAAAAAGGGAGTGCTGGATGTTAATCTACACAAATTTCTCTCCTGATAACTGTTTATTTGGGTGAATAAAGCGCTCTCTTTTATTTACAGTAACCAACACTTATTCCAACACTAAGGCTGGAGCATTAACATTAGCGGCTAAGTGTTAGTGGTTAGCGTCTAATGCCACCCAACAGAGCTATACTGATTAACCCTGAGTGCTCCGGTAAACTAGAACGATATATGCTAGTGGTTCGCTCCAAGTAGCTTGTTTTAACACAGTAAACGCACAGACTATAGACCAATATACTTGCCTCTGATTGGCAAAAAAGCTAGCATTGTTAGCGGGCAATGCTAATGCTGCTCCAGCAGTGCTAGCCATGGTTAGCAGCAAGCTACAGGCCGATGATTCTCAGCTCTGAATGGGTAAAGAGCTAGCACGGTTAGTGGGTAATGGTAATGCTGCTCCAGCAGTGCTAGCCAGGGTTAGGAGAAGGCTACAGGCTAATGCTACTCCAGCCCTGGTGGAGGAGAACTAAACTAAAACTGTATAACCTGTATAACTCTGTACTTCAGAGAAGTGGCTTTACTGCTTCTTAATACCTGACCAGTAAAATTCATACATAAGGTGCACCGGATTAAAAGGTGCACTGATGACTTTTGGGGAGCATGTTATAGTGCAAAAAAATATCATACACAACATGGGCCCTATAGTGATGCTTATTGCTATCTTGCATCTCCGAAAATAGTCTATTTTCATGCCTTCTGTTTAATCGTTTAAATAGCAACAATGCTTTTTTTACATTTCAAGCTGCACAAGGTGTACTTTTCCTGTTGTTATGATAGCAAAGATACACCGACACGCCCTAAATTAAGTTGCACGGTGCGCAATTGGTGATTTGTCTAAATATATCACTAAAATAGGGCCTTTAATCAATTGAATTTGTGAAACATGGGCTAAATTAGTCTGAAATGTGCTTTTTCTCCAACTTATCACTTTAAGTATGTTGGTTGTACAGCTGTGCAGCTCTTTCTAGGTCACTTGGACCCCAGAACTCTTCTCTAACTCTCTAACTCTGCAGCCCCAGAGAGAGGAAGCAGACATTTGGGTGCTCTCATCCATCATCATTAAGCTGGACTGACTGCCACTGCTGCCGCTGGATCATACAGACCCACCACAGAGCCATCGCCCATAGATCTCACCCTACAAGACCCCCAAATCGTCCTGTCACTGACCCTGCCACTGTCAACGACCCTGCCACTCAGGAACTGCAGACGATTTCTCATTTATATCAGCATGGAATGGAAATATCCTCAGTCAGGAGTCAAGGCTTCAATATAATGCATGTAAAACTGGATTTTTTGTTTTAACCCTTTAATGCGCATCACGGGTCAAAAGTGACTCGGATGAGTTTTGATTTTCTATATATCTTAGCAATTAATTAATTCAGTCATTCAAGATTTAAGGTTTTTGTCAATGAACATGTTTTTGATCATCTTACATCCTTATTTATTATTTTTTTCCTGTCTTACCTTAAAAATAAAAGCCCAACATAGCTCAAAAATGACCGGCATTCATTTCTATGTAACTTCATGTACGGCTGAGGTTTTCTGTGATATATCTTAGCAATGAATTAATTCAGTCATTCAGAATTTAAGGTATTTATCAATTAACATGTTTTTGATCATCATATATCCTTATTTAATTTTTTCCTGTCTTATTTTAGGAATAAAAGCCCTTTTTGTATCACTATCCCTATAATGCGCAACATGGGTCAAAAATGTGCTATAAGCAATAATTTGCTAATGATACTGGTGACAAAAACATATTAAATCTGAAATATTTTATTAATTTAAAGAATAAACAAAACAAATAGTGAAGATTAATATAATATAACAGTTTTAAACTTTTTTTTTTTAATCTGTAAACCTTTTGTAGATTTTGTAAATAACAGTAAATTACCAAGATTATTAAATACACAGATTGTTTAAATAATAAATAATAAAAAGTTATCTTTAGTTATAGTTAGCTAACTACAGTATATTTACCTAACTAATATCAGTATAGTAGTCAACAGCTAGCTAATACTAAATACTTGTAACATTATATTAATGTAATAAAAGGAAATAAAAATGATAAAAAAAAAGATTTGTGCTAAGGAACACTCTCAGTAATACATGAATTAGCAGAAAAAAAATAATTGCAGGTCATTTTTGAGGAGTAGTGTTAAAAAAGGAGCTTTTTTTTAAAGTAAGAAAGGTACAAATAAAATAAGGATGTTTGTTAATCAAAAACAACCTTAAATTCTGAATGACTGAATTAATGTATTGCTAAGATATATGAATAAATAAATACGGGTCATTTTTGACTTATGTTGTGCATAAAAGAGTTAAGTGGAATAGCAGTGGCGGTGGGCGGGGCCTGAGGCTGAGTGGGAGCAGTAGTTGAGGGTGTGGAGGGTGTGGGGGGAGCAGAGGTGTGGTACTGGGTGACCTGTGAGCGGGTAGTGGGCTTGGGAACCATGTTCTTTAATAGGTTCCACCCCTCCCCCCCCCCCCCCCCCCCACCCGTCCGGTCGGAGTGTTAAGAGGAAACAATGGCTAATTACAGAATAAGGTTAGTGAGAATGGGACAAATGGGACCCCCCCTCCCTCCCTGTTCTTAATGAGCTCTGGGTCTGACCTTGTACAGCCGACGCTCCCTGGCACAACCCTGAGCTCCCCACGTATCAGCGCAACACACACACACACACACACACACACACACACACACACTCACTCACTCACTCACTGACACACGCCTACACATACACACACCCATTAAATCTGTGTGAAATGAGCATACTTTGCTACCACTTTAAAATAAGACTACCTTTATAAAGGGTTTATAAATGGTTTATAAACACATTTATTAATAGTTATTAATTTGGTTGCAAATACTTATAATACTCATACTAATAAGCATTTAATAAATATATAACTACACATAAATAGAAATGACAATTTATACATTTATACTGATCTTACTTTGTGTTTTCCATCAATCAGCATTAAAATAACATTATATTAAGTATTTTAACCATGTACTATATATATATATATATATATATATATATATATATATATATATGGAATTAGTTTCTCTGCTTTTGCTATTTATAGGTTTATGTTTGAGTAAAATGAACATTGGTGTTTTATTCTATAAACTACAGACATCATTTCTCCCAAATATTGTCATTTAGAGCATTTATTTATTTGCAGAAAATGAATGGACAAATGGCTGAAATGACAAAAAAATGTAGAGCTTTCAGACCTCAAATAATGCAAAGAAAACAAGTTCATATTTATAAAGTTTTAAGAGTTCAGAAATCAATATTTGGTGGAATTACTCTGGTTTTTAATCACAGTTTTTAATCATGCATGTTGGCATCATGTTCTCCTCCACCAGTCTTGCACACTGCTTTTGGATAACTTTATGCTGCTTTACTCCTGGTGCAAAAATTTTAAGCAGTTCAGTTTGGTTTGATGTGTAACAGATTCAACCAAAAGAGCAAAAGAAAGCTTTTCAGTGAATGTTTTATAAATGCTTTTATATGAACTTTCAGATCAATTAAAGTATGTTTAGACTGGCTATCCTTACTTGTAAACAATAGAAAAAGAAAACTATAACTATAACTGATGATCTACTGAAATCACACCTGCTTTTTGGGTTTATCAGTGGACATTGCTTAGTGTTTCTAATGCATAAGGAGGAAAAATCTAAAAAAACGTGTATTCGATTACATTAGTGGATTTTTGCAGCGATGATGATCAATGCAAAATTATAACCCCCACCGGAACGGTTTAATTGTTTTAAAGGATTTTTCCCACTTTTAAAAGTGTGATGTGAATAGCAAACACATTTAGATCAATACGACACCTTTTTTTGTCTCTGTTTTTTCGTGGTGTTTTTTACAGTACATGGTGTTTTTTAATTATATATATAAATATATTTATATATATATATATATATATACATATATATATACATACCATAAAAAATAGTATAACACATAACATCCCGTCCACGTCCACATCATTTATATGCAGCGTAAAATTGGCCATATATAGGAAAGGGAAAAAAACAGAGAAACAAGTATGCCTTTCTGTACATGTGAATTAAAGGTGTCTCGGTGAAATGTGAAATATTAATACCACGGGCCGCGTCTGCGCTGTGGAGGATTCAGACACAGCAGACATTTATTTGCAAAAGAGAAAAAATGTAGGCAAAATATAACATCAAAATAGCAATTTTACACTTAAATTAATCTGTTTTCTCTCTAGCAGGTCTGAAATGTGTTCAATTTGCGGCTGGCTCGTTTCCCCTGGTCGCTTTGTGCCGGGATGTGTATGTGCGGAGGTAAAGGGAGAGGAGAAAAAAATAAAAAATACGAGCAGAACTGCCGAACAGTTAATAGTAGCACTGCAATAACAATAAAATGTCATCAATCTGCGGTGCCTCCTGCTTCTGTCACACCAAGTTTGTACAGATTAATGACATTAGGCCCGAGTAGCAGGCAGAGCTCTTAAAGGCACAGCGTCCCTCACAAACAAACAATGCCAACGGGAGGGAGGGAGGGAGCGATGGATGAAATAAGAGAGAGAGAGAGAGAGAGTGAAAGGGAGCATTGGATTAAAACAGAGAAAAATAGAGATCAGGGGTAGAGAGAAAGGGAGAAAGATATAGAGAGAAAGAGAGTAAATACCAGAGAGGGATGGAGTAAAGGCAGAGGCACCGAATGAAAAGAGAAAGAGAGAGAGATGAGGGGGTAGAGAGAAAGGAAGAAAGATATAGAGAGGAATAGAGAGCGAGAGGGTAAGTAACAGAGAGGGATGGAGGGAAGGCAGGAGCACTGAATGAAAAGAGAAGGAGACAGAGAGAGAGAAAGGTAGAAAGATATAGAGAGGAATAGAGAGCGAGAGAGGGATGCAGTGAATGAAAAGAGAGAGAGAGAGAGAGAGGGATAGAGAGAGGCATGTAGAGAGAGTAAGTGAGTGAAAGGAAGGACTGGATGAGCGAAAGGGATGGATGGATGAAAGGAGGGAACGAGCACTGGATGAAAAGATAGATGGGGTAAAGAGAAAGGGAGAAAGACAGAGAGAAAGAAAGATAAAGAGTAAGTGAATAAAAGGGATAGATAGAGGAAAGAGAATAAAAGAGAGGGTGAGTGAAATGGAGGGATGGAGGGAATGTAGGGGCACTGAATGAAAAGAAAAAGAATGATATAGTGAGTGAAAGGTGAAATGGAGAAAAGGAGGGAGCACTGGTTGAGAGAGAAAGGGATGAAGAGAGTGAAAGAAGTAGGGATCACTGGATGTAAAGAGAGAGAGTGAAAATGAGAAGGAGAGAGAGAAAGAGAAAGATAGAGAAAGAAGGAGGAGGGGAGGGAGGGATGGCACAGCTCTCGCCAGTCGCTGGGCTAGAAACAGATGGCATGATGGAGGAAAGAGAGAGAGGGAGTGAAGGAGAGAGAAACAGAGTAAAATAGAGACAGAGAGAGAGAGAGAGAGAGAGAGAGAGGGCTGGAGCCATCTGATGGACTGATATCAGGGAGGGGTGGCGGCAAGAGAAGAAAACAGCAGACAGATGACTGTTCAATTAAAGAGGGCACTTCAGGGTGGAGAGAGGCGAAAGAAAAGGGAGCGTAGGAGAGGAAAACAGAGAGAGAGAGAAAGAGAGAGAGAGAGGGAGAGAGAGAAGGGGGAGAGCGAGGGAGAGGGATGGGAGAGGGATGGGAAGGGAAGGCACTTGAGGATTGCGTGTAACAGATTACTGGAAAAAGTGTGGACAAAACACGGCGAGCCGCCGCATCCAGAGGTCGTCATGTTACAACAAGATACACACATACTGTATATATATGTATATATATACATATATATATATATATATATATATATATATATATATATATATATATATATATATATATATATATATATATATATATATATATATTTAGACAACATTTTCCTATATATATGCAATACATGCATTACATAAACACTGTGGATGTAAAAATGTAATTAAATTATGATAAATTACGATTATAAATAAATTAGTTTAAGCCAGTCTATGATTTTTCAGCACTTGGTTTGGCTGCACTAATATTTCCCAGGATAAAGTAGTTTACTGTGGACCTCTACCTCACTCTGCCTTACTTTAGCTCGCTCTGCCACACCTTATCTCGCTTAGACTAGCTCTATCTCGTTCTGCCTCACTCTACCTCACACAACCTTGCTCTACCTCATTCTACCTGAATATGACTCACTCTACCTTGCTCTACCTCATTCTGCTTTACTCTACCTCATTCCGCCTCACTCTACCTCACACAACCTTGCTCTACCTCATTCTGCCTCACTCTACCTCACACAACCTTGCTCTACCTCATTTTACCTTGCTCCACCTGATTCTGCTTTACTCTACCTCATTCTGCCTCACTCTACCTCACACAACCTTGCTCTACCTCATTCTGCCTCACTCTACCTCACACAACCTTGCTCTACCTCATTCTACCTTGCTCTACCTCATTCTGCTTTACTCTACCTCATTCTGCCTCACTCTACCTCACACAACCTTGCTCTACCTCATTTTACCTTGCTCCACCTGATTCTGCTTTACTCTACCTCATTCTGCCTCACTCTACCTCACACAACCTTGCTCTACCTCATTCTGCCTCACTCTACCTCACACAACCTTGCTCTACCTCATTCTACCTTGCTCTACCTCATTCTGCCTCACTCTACCTCACACAACCTTGCTTTACCTCATTCTACCTTGCTCTACCTCATTCTGCCTCACTCTACCTCACACAACTTTGCTCTACCTCATTCTGCCTCACACTACCTCACACAACCTTGCTCTACCTCACTCTATCTTGCTCTACCTGATTCTGCTTTACTCTACCTCATTTTGTATGAATATGAATATGACTCTACCTTGCTGTGACTTGCTCTACCTCACTCTGCGTCATCATACCTTTCTTTACCTCATTCTACCTCACTATACCTCTTTCTTCTTTGTATTGCCTCACTCTGCTATACTTTACCGTACTCTAACTCATTCTGCCTAACTCAGTCTTGCTCTGCCTCATTCTGCCTCGCTCTACCTCACATAACCTTGTTGTATGTCACTCTACCTCACTCTGCCTTGCTCTATTTGATTCTGCTTTACTCTACTACATTCTACCTGAATATGACTCACTCTACCTTGCTGTGACTTGCTCTACCTCACTTTACATCATTTTACCTTTCTTTACCTCATTATACCTCACTCTGCCTCATTCTGCTTTGTGCTACTTCACTCTGCCACACTTTACCTTACTCTAACTCATTCTACTTCGCTCTGTCTTGCTCTGCTTCACTCTACCTTCCTTAGACTTGCTCTACCTCATTCTCCCTCGCTCTACTTCACTCTACCTTACTCTGCCTCACTTCACTCCACCCTGCCTTGCTCTACCTGATTCTGCTTTACTCTACCTCACTCTACCGCACTTTACCCTAATCTCATTCTACCTCATTTTGTTTAGCTCTACCTCATTTTTTCTCATTCTACCTCACACAACCTTGTTCGTCTTCACTCTACCTCGCTCTGCCTCACTGTACTTCATTCTACCCTCCTCTATGACTCATTCGGTCTTTCTGTGACTTGCTCTACCTCACTCTGCATCCATGTACCTCACTCTATCTCATCCTACCTCGTTGTGTCTCGCACTACCATGACTACCTCGTTCTACATTGCTCAGTCTTGCTCTACCTCCTTCTACCTCGCTCTACCTCACACAACCTTGTTCTACCTCACTCTACCTTGCTCTACCTGATTCTGCTTCACTCTACCTCATTCTAGCTGGGTATGATTCATTCTGCCTTGCTGTGACTTGCTCTACCTCACTCTGCATCTTTGTGCCTCACTCTACCTCTTTCTGCTTTGTACTACCTCAATTTGCCACACATTACCTACCTTTACCTAATTCTAACACACTCTGCTTTGCCATATATCACTCTGCCTCACTCTACCCCACTCTACCTCGCTTCACCTCACTCTCAGTCCGACATTACCTCACTCAACCTCACTCTGTTTATTGTGAAAGCCTATCATGATAGCAATGAAAATACGATATATATTACAGCCCTACTGTCTACGCTGTGAAGGTGTTTGTGGCGAGTGTGTGTGTGTTTGCGGCGAGTGTGTGTTTGTGGCGTGTGTGTTTGTGCTTTCATCCATCTGTGTGCCTGCCGCTGACATATCAGCCAAGCGCCTCAATCAATGACAGACTCTGGGGGCGCGGGGAGAGCCCGCCCCGGCAGCTTTTTAACCCTGCGCGAGTCGCCCCGATCCCATTTCTAATTCAGTCCCAGCGGCGCTAATGCCAGCCACCACCACCACCACACAATCTGCTCTGGGACCCGGCACAGCCCAAAGCCCTCCCTGCTGCCACTGCAGCTACTGCTGTTGCCCTCTTCAATGCTCTTAGTGCTGCTCCGCTAGCTCATCCACCTCTCTCTGCCGGCAACAGACAGGGGGGGTGGAGGAGGAGGTGGGGGGGCAGCAGGATGGCGCAACAGGGCCCAGGTTTTCACACCATTTATTTTGCTTATTATTAGACCTACCATATTGGCAATGCGCTGATTAAAGGGGCCAAAGCATGGAAAATATTATAGCGAGTATAATATGATAGTGCCTGAGACATTTGATGCAATCTACAAAACGTAGAACTAAAATAAGTACAAAATAATAGAAATGGTATATGTTTGCATACAGCAGCTATATCTCAAAAATGTCCACTTTACAAGAAAAAAGATTAAACTTGAAAAACTTCCAATGGATGTCAAGGTACAAAGATTTAATTGCAAGTCGCCATCAGCAGCCAGAGTCAGAGCAGAGAGAGGATTACTGGTCAAGATGGTTACTCGTAGTATAATGCTGGCCACCACAGGAGTTTGTTGGTTAATGTTTCAGAGCTGGGACTCTGACACTTTCCTCCAATCATGTCTAGTAATTCTGCTTTGGTGGCAGTCTGACTTCACATGTATCGGAGGAGGTATGCTCTTGTTCTAAACTTTATCCTAATTTTGGGGGAATTCATTATATTCTAGTGATAACCCAAAATGAAATTAGGTAGCTAGTGTGGATGGTTTAATTGGTGTTGGAACATGCTTGGGAAGATCCCATATTATACTCTGTAACCGGAGTGTTGGAACATGTGGCTCGGGCTGAGTGCTGTAGTATTATACTCAGCAACTCGGGCTGAGTGCTGTATTATACTTGCCAACCAGAGTGTTGGAATATGTGACTCGGGCTGAGTGCTGTATTATATTTGGCAACCTCAGTGTTGGAACATGTGGCTCGGGCTGAGTGCTGTATTATATTTGGCAACCTCAGTGTTGGAACATGTGACTAAAGGCTGAGTGTTGTAGTATTGTACTCAGCAACCGGAGTGTAGGAACATGTGGCTCTGGCTGAGTGCTGTATTATACTCGGCAGCCAGGGTATTGGAACATGTGGCTCTGGCTGAGTGTTGTATTATACGCGGCAACCGGGGTGTTGGAACCTGTGGCTCAGGCTAAGTGCTGTAGTATTATACTCGGCAGCCGGGGTATTGGAACATGTGGCTCTGGCTGAGTGTTGTATTATACGCGGCAACTGGGGTGTTGGAATATGTGGCTCAGGCTAAGTGCTGTAGTATTATACTCGGCAACCGGAGTGTTGGAACATGTGGCTCAGGCTTAGTGCTGTAGTATTATACTTGGCAACCGGAGTGTTGGAACATGTGGCTCAGGAAGAGTGTTGTATTATACTCAGAAACCGGAGTGTTGGTGCATGCAGCACTTGGTCTGGGTAAGAGCCAAGCATTTGGGTCTGGATTCAAACTGGATCTAAGTGTATAACTTGGCTTGAGTGATTTTCATTTTATTTGATTATTTTTGCTATTTGTGATGTTAATGCCAGGTGTGAACAGGGTCTTTTAGTGGGTAAACCTCCCTAAATGTCGCAAAACATCAGGGGAAGTCAGGGAATACCGGAACACCGACTGCTAATAACACAGGAGATTAATGTAAGATATGGCTCCACTAAGAATGAGACCCTTTATTACAATTAACGCTCCCCTTTTTTAATTTTAGTTCTCATTGAATAACTGTAATTGAAATTAAGCAAACCTATTCACTGGCGCTCGGCTGGCGATGCTAACTTGTGATGTGTTCATTGTTTCGCTGGTGGTAAGTGCTCGCAATAGGTCTCCTGTGGGAGCGGTGTTAGCTTAGAGGCAGCCTTCCAAATATCTCCGTCTCTGTAGGATCACCAGAAAAATAGATCTCCTGTTGTCTCGCTGTACCGTTTAACCAAAGTTGTGGTTATGGCTGTAACAGGTCTCTGCAGTGCTCGCAATCGGCAGTGAAAATAAAAATTACAAGTTCACGGTGAAGGTGACTAACTTTCACACTCTTCCTTTCTCTCTCCCTCGCTCGTTCACTCCCTCGCTCCCTCTCTCCGTCTATCTGTCTCCTGCTAGCAAGCTCCATCCAGCAGAAGCCTGGCGTGGCCGAATTAAGGAACACATCAGCGTTAGCATGCTGAGTTTAATGGCACGGACTAGAGTGCAATCTCCCCACCGCTCGGCCTCAACACGGCTATTTCTCCAACATTAGATTTTTATGATAAGGAATTAGGGCCGTCCTCTAATTGCACAAAGGGGTTTATGTAGGACCCGGGAGGACACGCGAGATGAGGTGAAAAGGCGGCTTACACTCACGCTACTGCCAATTCACAACAAGCAGGGGGAAAAAAACAACAAAAAACATAAAAAAACAAGCATGACAGCACTTCACACCCTCCCCAGTCCCTCAGCCTATAGAAACGTGTGACAAACATGGCACAACACCAGGTTATTAGGTATGTACTGCATGTACAGTGCAGCTTGATGAAGAAATTCTTAGTTTTAGCACCTATAGGATAACTAGAGCATGACGGCTTATACGAACACATAAGAACATATAGGAACATATAAGAACATAACGGATGTTTGCCATTTGATGTGTTGTCGCACAGAAAACCTGTATTATTGAAGTAACAAGTGGAACAAGTTGGTCTCTAGTGATTCTGTATTGGTGGCAGTTGGAAACTAGGCTGAGTCTGACTTCACATTCATAGCAAATCATAATGGTGAGTCCCAATCCAAGTGGGTGTGTAAATGACTAAGTTAAATTGGGGAATAAATGAGGTAAAATCAAAAAGAATGTGGAGAACAATTTTTTTTGTGATCTACCACTTGTGATTCTAGATGTTTGATTGAAGTAATCCATGGGCTAGTTAATACTGTACAGTTCAATGAAGAAATTGTTAGTGTTAGCACCAACAGCTTAAGCATGGTGCCCATAAGAACACTAGACGTTTGCCATGTGATTCGTGACAAGAATGTATTAAGTTTGGAAAAAATTTAAATATGCTTGCAAAGGCTATGTACCCACACTAGTGTTGTAGTCAGGACCGCTAAAGCAGAGTCAGAGTCAAGGCCAAGACTGGGACATTTTGAGGCAAGGTCAAGATCAAGACTTTTAGTAGTTGAGTCTGAGTCAAGACAAAAAGGCTGAGACATATCAAGTCCAAGGCAAGACTAATACTTTTAGGAATTGAGTCTTTTAGGAATTGAGAATTTTAATTGTTGAGTCTGAGTCAAGACCAGGACATATCGAATTCAATTCAAGGTCAAGACTTAAAGTTTTCTAGTCTGAGTCAAGACCAGGATATATCAAGTCCAAATCAAGACCAAAACTTTCGTGTCTGAGTCAAGACAAAGGTTTTATAAAATTCAAGTCAAGATCAAGACTTGTAGTTTTTTAGTCTGATGTATTGGAGCTGTGGATCCAGCACTTTCCTCTTCGTGATACTGCTCATAGATTAATTGGCAGCAGTTGAAATAGAGGCGGGGTCTGACTTCACATGTATCGAAGGAGGTGTGCTCTTGTCATTACCCTTCTAGTATCGTAATAGCATTCATCGTAAGTTATAGAAGGAGTCCAATCAATAAAATTGGGGAGAATGTTATAAACCAATAAACCACACCAGCATGTCATCTCCTCTGATTGGTCAGAGCTGTTTGGCGTGAGAGGAAGAAAGGAAATGTAGCTGGAAGATACTGTGTTCCAATGCGTATATCTGTATATCAGTGTGAAGCTGCTTTAACACAGAATGCTGTAAATTTGTAGCTGCGAGCAGTGACTGCAGCACATACCCTGCGTGTAAACAGCATGGAGTAGCAGAGACAGTGTTTGTTCATAGATAGGTAGATGTGGTAATTAACAGTACTGTATCTGGCTAATATATCAGATTAAACTGTGCCTTATCAGCTGTTTACCTCAAATACAGCAAAAGGTGTATATTTAGTATATAAATCTTGGATGTTTTAGTGAACAAAAGTACTGTAAAGCATATGAAACATTAGATATTGAGTCCCAAAAGACCACAGGAACTTGGAAACTGGAACCACCTGATGCCACCAACCTGCATTATTGAAGTTACACATCTGTATCAAGTGCAGAAAGTGGAATAAGTGACTACAGAATATTACAAAAAATTAGAAAAATGAGAAAAAACAAAAAAAACAGAAGAAGTCAATACCCCCACTGTTTAAACAGGTGGTCCAGAAGCAGTATAAATGTATTAACTCCATATACTGTACACTGTACCATGGCCAGTCTAGGCTCAGATATCCAGCAGTACAAGGCCATGCCTCCTCTCACCTCTCTTCTCACCCAGCCATGCCATCCAACACAGGCGCTCTCTCACGCTCTCTCGCACTCTCGCTCTCTCTCTCGCCCCCCTGCACCCGCATGAATGGAGGGAAAAAAGACCCCGGTTGCCAGGGAAACACTTCAGTCCTGATAATTATTACTGTAACTATCTACGCACACCCCACCTATAATAGAAATGGATCATAAATTATAATCACTGGCTGGCAGAGGCAGCGTGGCGAAGGCTGCTCACCGCTGCCACCCTCTGGCCGAGGGGCATCCTGATTCCCCCACACTTCTTTAGTCTTCAGTCTTCAGTCTTCGCCTGGGAGTCTGCTGTAATCCGCACCCTCCCCCTGTATGGGAATCCAAATATTTATCTTTTTGATGCTTTTTAGACTGTTTTTTCAGAGAATGATAATTATTGAGGGGACGGGGGAAGAAAAAAAACTGTATTCCGTGGTAAATGGAAATATGGTTTCATTCCGGATTGAGCGTCTTTAAATATTTAAGACTCGGAATTCCCATGGTCATATCCTAAGTAATCAAAAAACAATTAAATATTCTTCCAGTTGAGAGATGCTTTTTTGTGTTTGTTTATTTTTAAAATAATTCTGTGTCTTTAAGGGAGGGGGGTAAACACACACAAAAACACAAAAAAAACCAAGAAAAGAAGAAAAAGAAGAAGAAAAAAAAGGAAAAAGAAAAGTAGTTTGTGGCTGTGCGATAATTGCTAAGTGCTAAGTGAGCGCCCCAGTTTTCTAGCTTTTCTACTATTTTCACTACTTCTTCTTCTTCTTTCCGAGAACTATAAGGAGATATAATAAGATTTAATAAGTAGAGATGAATAAATGTATATATACAGTATTGTGTAAATGTTTTAGGCACCTGTGTTTGAGTTAAATGTTTCAGTAAAGAAAAATATTTTTATCTGTAAAGTAAGTGTTTTTTTTTTAACTCAGTAAAACACATTAGCTCAGCATTACAATAAATACAAACAGCAATTTTACAAAAGGTTTTCCTTAAAAGTACATCTCCAAATCTCTCCTATTCATCTAAGTTTAATAGAGTTTCATTTATAGTTCTCATCCAATTAATCAACACCTGGTTTGGTAAAATTGGTAAATTTGGTAACTGTGGTAAATCAGGTAAATCAGGTGAGCTGCTGACGGAACTGAACATATACTATAACACATGCTGGCTAAGGGGCATCTAGGTGAAATCTGGTTATAACTAATTTATAACACTTTGTTCTTCAGCTGTATGTGTGGATGTTTATTTGCTTCTGTGCAAATCAAATGTGGTGCTTTTTTCAGGTACAAAAGAAAAAAAAAGATGAAAAAAAGATAAATGGATTAGTGTAATTTGCTTGGTAACACTTTACTTGGATGGTCCATTTTATGGCCTTGTTGATGCTCAACTGACATTTAACTAACACTGAATTGAATGTCCATTAAATGTAACTTATTCCTATGTTTAATGATTCAAAAAAGAACCTATACCTACACTTAACCCTTACCTTAACCCTTAATCAACCCTAAAATCTAACCCTACACCTAACATTAACCTTAAAATCTAACCCTAACCCTAACCTTAACCCTACAATCTAACCCTAACCTTAACCTTTACCCTAAAATCTAACCCTAACCTTAACTCTTAATCAACCATAAAATCTAACCCAACACTTAACCCTAACCTTAACACTAAAATCTAACCCTAACCCTAACCCTAACCTAAACCATTAATCAACCCTAAAATCTAACCCTACACCTAACCCTAACCTTAACCATTAATCAACCCTAAAATCTAACCCGACACTTAACCCTTAACCCTTCTTTTGCACAGAACTTGTATGTAATATCATGTAAACTATAAATAAAAGAGAAGAAAAGAAAAGAAATAAAAAAGCCTCCAACAGCACCATCATTAAGGACGCAAAACTACTGTAGCAGCCAAGAGAAATAAGATAGATAATTATCAGCATGTGGATGGTCTTCAATTTCTTTTCCATTTTTGCATTTTTGTATTTTTTTTCTTTTTTTTACGAGGTACGTCTTCCAGGAACTCCATTTTCGGTCCAATTCTGATTGAGAATCAGAAGTGAGAGGAGAGTCAGCTCGCTCGTCTTCTTCGTCTTCTCCTGTTGGCGCGGGGACGTTTTTAAACAGTTCAGTCTTTTTAAAGTGATTTAGTGGATGGGACTTGGACAGCAGCGCGGGGGACTGGCAGGCAGGCGCTCGCTGGTGAGGCTGCAGGCGCCTTATATGTGGTTCCATGAAACAGGGGGGGAAAAAACAGCCTTAAATCAACCAAATACAGCTGATTTCAATTCCGCTCCCCTTTTGTGGGGTGGAAAAGTGGTTTTGATGCGAGGCGAGCGCGCAACAAAAGGTCCCCGCCGCTGTGCCAGCTTACCCAATTACTGGCAAACTGCTGGGTCTTAAACCCAGCTATCACATGTAAACATTTCCTGCAGCCACCTCCCCCTCCGTTTTTTTTTTTTTTTGGGAGGGGGGTAGTTTTTGTTTTCGGTTCAGGCCACGTGGAGGTCAGAGATGCCGGGAGCTGGCTCGAGCTGTACCGCGCTGTTCCGGATGCCTCGAATGCCAGGTTCTCGCTACAGAACTTTTTAAGTGCGTTTTCACACCTGTAGTTAGTTTCTATGGTCTGAATTAGTTTCTCCCACTGTTTGGTTTGTTTTCACACAAGCATAAAAAACACCTAAACGCACCAAAATGCGCACCAACAAACCACGCAATCACATTGTCTCTTCTGATTGGTTGGTTGAAGCTGTCTGGCATGAGAGCAAAAAACATAAATATAGTGAAAAGATTCTGTGTTTTAGCATGTATATCTGTATATATCAGTGTGAAGCTGTTTTAACACAGAATGTTTTCAAAGGGACATGCAGCACAGATATATACATAGTAAACAGGGTGTCACGGCTGTGAGCAGTGCACGCTGCACATACTGTGCTCTTAGTGTGTAAACAGCATGGAGCAGCAGAGACAGCAGTTATCTGGGTAATATATATTAGATTAAACTCAGCAGTTTAGCTCAAATAAAATGAGTATATTTGATATTAAGCTGAGACTCACCACAAACGAAACCTCCAAAACAACAAGTGCAAAACATTTTGAGACTTGATTGTAGCTAATTTTAAGAAATCTTACAAAGAATTTAACCATTTATGTCTCAGTTTACATATAGTTTGTCTAGTTTTTGCCAAAGGACTTTTTGCAGTGTATCTGAACCAATTATCAGCTTTCAACTTCATATTAAGTTTTATCTATCGCTTTGTTAACACTATCAAAATTAGAGATGTTTTTATTGTATGCCTGCTTCTAGACTCTTCCTGGTAGAACTGATGCGAAGGCTTTTGTTGGTTCGATAAGAAACAAGCAATACAAAGAGTTTGTTATTTTTTTAGACTATTAACTTACTTATTTTTTAATGTATTTCTCATTTTTATCCCATTTTCCCCCAAATTACAAGGCCAATTACCCAACCCACTCATTAGGACTCCCCAACACACCAGGAGGGGGAAGACTAGAAAACGCCTCCTCCAATACATATAAAGTCAGACGTCACCTCTTTTCAAACTGCTGCTGATGCTTTTCGCAGGAGTTCTTCTTCTGTCCACATCATGTGTCTTTAAGTACTTCTTACGTCACACATACAGCCTCTAAAAAAGGATCTGGCTCAGTTTTACTGAACGCGAGCATCTGGTGGAGCATTGGGGACTTCAGAAGAGGAAACTCAGAGCTCAGTAGCTCATTCACTCATAACAAAAACAAAGTTTTAGTTTAGTATAAGTGAAGTTTCTGGCTAAGCGCTCTCTCTCTCTGACTGAACATAACCTGGAATCAGTTACCCATTCTCACCAGAGTATACTTTTTAGTATACTTTAGTATACTAAAAAGAATGTATTGAATGCCATCCATGTGTTGAGACAGTGTAACATGAATGTTTTACCTAAAGGAATTATATTGTGTATCATAAATTAGTTGAGTAATATTGTATAAATTAAGTAATTGTAATTAGGTAATATTGTATGCAGAAATTAAAGTTTACTAAAAGAAAGGATTGATTCAGCAAAAATAAATGAAGTAAAGTTTAATAAAAGAAAGGTTGATTCAGCAAAAATAAATGAAGTAAAGTTTAATAAAAGAAAGGATTGATTCAGCAAAAATAAATGAAGTAAAGTTTATTAAAAGAAAGGATTGATTCAGTAAAAATAAATTAAGTAAAGTTTACTAAAAGAAAGGATTGATTCAGCAAAAATAAATTAAGTAAAGTTTACTAAAAGAAAGGATTGATTCAGTAAAAATAAATTAAGTAAAGTTTACTAAAAGAAAGGATTGATTTAGTAAAAATAAATTAAGTAAAGGTTACTAAAAGAAAGGATTGATTTCAGTAAAAATAAATTAAGTAAAGGTTACTAAAAGAAAGGATTGAGTTCAGTTCAATTATTTACTCTATGTAACATTTGAAACTGAGTTGAATTTACTTACATTTTTCTTAAATTAAATTTACATAAAAAAAGCAAATGCAGAAAGTTGCAAAACTTTTTTTTTGTACATTTTACGCATCATTTTTTTTTTGTGTATGAGATCTGGCAACAACTAGTTTAGAACAAGTTTAGAACTTTCCTCTTCTTCTTGTCTCATTCTCATCTCCATCAGCGTTCGCAGGCCTCGCATTTTCAAGAGAAAGCATCTTTTGTGCTGCACAGAACTGCGGGAACATGTTTAATCAATTAGAAGTTTTGTGTGTGTGTGTGTGTGTCATGTTCGCCCATTATCTGGTGTGAATCATGGAGTTTCCTCAGTTTTGCGACAGGCCCGGGCACTCTGTACTGCTGAATGGGTCTCTCTGCGGTTGAGCCAAACATCAGCTTCAAATCACACAATCGCAAGGTCATCAGGTAGTGCTTCGGTGGCTGAGCGTGCATCGACCTCCCCGTACACGAGAGAGAAAAAGAGAGAGAGAATGCACGAATACAAAAACGAGGAAATATAACAAGAAAAAAGAGCTTTCGGAAGTCTAGAGCGAAAGGAAAAGTTTCAGATCTTGGTGGAAACACACAATAGAAGTGCTGTTCCGACGCAACCCCAGCAAAGTTGAGGAGAGAGGCGGAAAACAAGGAAGAAGAACAAAAAGAAAAAACAAGAGGAAAAAACAAAAAGAACAAAAAGAACAAGAAGTTCACCGCAGGTCTGACAACCTGGGAAGCCGGGCGCTCTTTCAAGAGGCGGCGTTCTGAGAACTTTACAGCATGTTAGCGATACGTTGGGTCTCTAGGCTACACAATGCAAATCACAGTGAAGATTCTCATTAGTAGGTATTGACAAGCCACATAAAACGAGCCTTTCTCTTCCCTCTCTCTTCTTCTTTCTCTTCTCTCTCGCTTCTCTCTCGCTTCTCTCTTCTCTTCCAGCATCTCATCTCATCTCTCCTCCTCCTCCTCCTCCTCTTCTTCCTCTTCTCCTTCTCCTCGTCTCTCTCCTTCTCTCGTCTCTCCGTCTCGCCTCCTGAGCTGTAGCCGTGCATATTTCAAATCAGCATGACAGACAGTGGAAATTATTTATCTGGGGTTCGGAGCTCGTGGCGGGCTGTTTAAGCATTCACACTAACAAAGGGCAGCGGAGTCATGACAAGGCTGACAAGGCCTCTCTAACACACACTCACACACACTCACACACATAAAAACCAGCACACACACACACACTAATGTACAGACACACTGCAGCACTTTTCAAAAAGCCTCCTTGTTTTTTTTTTTTTCCCAATCGCTGACCTTTGAAGCAGCTTAGGTTCACAAAACACTTCCAAACAGTTCTCTCTAATGGCCCCCTACTCAAACAATCGGCAGAATGCTCGGACCGAGATGATTGATCTCCGACAAGCGGCTCGATGCAGCTCCATGAATCATTAGATCAGCTCAGATAGAGGAAGAGAAAGAAGATGGGGGGGGTTTAGGTGAAGAACGGAGGGTAAGCAAAGAGAGGTAAAGAACAGTGGCGAAGGGCGAGCGAGCAAATGATATAAGAGAATGCATACAAATGATTAAAAATGCTTTTTAAAACTGGTAACCTGGTAAAAGACACTTACGACCGCTCTACAGGTCATTGGCATCTCACTATCATATCAATGTATTCTTCTTTAATTCTATCTTTAATGAATCTCTATCATTTCTACTTTGTACACTGCAAAACATCCATTGCCAAAAACTAGACAAAATATATGTAAATCGATACATATATGCTTATATAAAGCCAATAAATCTGCCAATGGGCTAAGCAGATTTTGCTTAGTAAGAGTTCTTCAAAAACAAGCAATCACGAAGTCTCAAAATGAGTAAAGTAAGACTTAAATCAAGCAAAAATAACTGTTTTTTTTGCCTTTTCAGATTTTTTAATGCATATTTTCAGTTCAAATTACCTAAAATGAGGTGAAACTAACTCTAGATAAGACTGATTAGGAGAGTTATTCAAAATATAGACAAATATTATTCAAAAACTAGACAAAATATATGCAAATTAAGACAAATATAT
Source organism: Astyanax mexicanus (assembly GCF_023375975.1). Classification (NCBI taxonomy): domain Eukaryota; kingdom Metazoa; phylum Chordata; class Actinopteri; order Characiformes; family Acestrorhamphidae; genus Astyanax; species Astyanax mexicanus. The sequence continues at coordinate 4,531,719 of NC_064430.1, forward strand.
GTATATTAAGCAAAAAAAAAAATCTGCCAATGGGATAATTAAAGTTTTCTTAGTAAAGATTTCTTAGTAAGAATTCAAATTGAACGAAGTAACACCTACATCAAGCAAAAAAGTCACTGTTTTTTGGACACAAGAATCAGAATAACTTGATTGCTGATTAATTGTGCTTATTTTGAGTTCAAATGACTTAAAATAAGGTACAAATTCTAACTAAGAATGACTAAGATAATTATCCATAAAATAAGCAAAATAATCTAACACTTACACACAATGCTTAGTAAGACAAAAAAAAAGTCTTATCAGAGAAGAAAATAAGATTTATTGCCTTAAATTTAAAAAAAAAATCACTTGCTAAGATTGAGTTTTTTGCAGTGCATAATTTCTGCTTTGTACACTGTAAAACATCCGTTGGCAAAAACTAGACAAAATATATGTAAATTGATAAATATATGCTTATATAAAGCCAATAAATCTGCCAATGAGGTAAGCAGATTTTGCTTAGTAATAGTTCTTTAGAAACAAGCAATCACAAAGTCTAAAAAAATGAGTAAAGTAAGAGTTAAATCAAGCAAAAATAACTGTTTTTTTGCCTTTACAGACACAAGCCTCAGAAGAACTTGAAACCTGATTTTTGTAATGCATATTTTCAGTTCAAATGACCTAAAATGAGGTGGAACTAACTGTAGATAAGACTGAATCTAAAATATATAAAACATATTTTTTTTGCTAAATAAGTCTACATGTGTTCCTGTATAGATTTAATTCAGTCTTTAATATTAAATTTACAGTAAGAAAAATCAAAAAAAGAAAAAGAAATCTACTTTTAAGTCATTTGTCTCAAACAAACATGAAAAGTCAAAGTTGTTCTCATTCTTGTGTCCAAAGTTGCGATTAATTATTTTAAGAAACCATGCTAATAAAAATGTGCTCACCCAATTGGCTGTTTTTTTTTTTATCTCTCTCTCCCTCTCTCTTTCTATCACTCTCTTTTATCTCTCTCCCCTCTCTCTCTGTAACTCTCTTTTTAATTATCTCCTTCCATCTCACTTGTCCACTCTCTCTCTCTCTCTCTCTCTCTCTCTCTCTATCTCTCTATCTCTCTCTCTCTGTTTCATTCTCTCTTTCTCTGATTTTGCTTAATTTTTGGAATATTGATTTTAATCAGTTTTGCTCAGAACTTTCATCTAAATTTAAGCAACTTGACTCAAAATAAGTCATTAAAAAGTCATTAGTCAAGTTATTTTCATTCTTATGCCCACATTTAAGTCCAAAGATATATATGTTTTTGCTTGATTTAAGTCTTTTTATGATGTTGTGATTGCTTATTTTAAGAAATCATGCTAAGACTCCCTCTTTCTTTCTATCCTCTCTCTCCTTCTGTCTCTCTCCTCTGTCTCTCTTTATCATTCTGTCTTACTCTTTCTATCTCTCTTTTACGCCCTCTCTCTCTGTCTCTGTTTCATTCTCTCTTTCCCCTGTTTTTCTATTTATCTTTAGGATTAAGTAATTAATCAGTTTTGCTTGGAATTTTCATCTAATTTTAAGTTATTTTACTCAAAATAAAAAAAAGTTACCAGTCAAGTTATTCTGATTCTTGTGTCCAAATTTAAGTCAAAAAACATTGATTTTTGCTTGATTTAAGTCTTTTGAGATTTTTCAGAAATCATGTGCTTTCTAATACTCTCTCTTTCTCTCTCTCCTCTGTCTCTCTCTATCTCTCTTTTTTAATTCTTTCTCTCCCTCTCTCTATTTCATTCTCTCCTTCCAGTTACCAGTCAAGTTATTCTGATTCTTGTGTCCAAATTTAAGTCCAAAAATATAGATTTTTGTTTGATTTAAGTCTTTTTGAGACGTTGTGATTTCTTATTTTTTAGAAATCACGTGCTTACACTATTGGCTAATTTTTTTCTTTCTCTCTCTCCCTCTCTCTTTTCCTCTCCTCTCTTTCTCTCTCTACCCTGTTTCCCTCTATCTCTCTTTTTTCATTCTTTCTCTCCCTCTCTCTGTTTCATTCTCTCCTTCTCTTGTTTAGTTTATTTTTAGGAATGAGGATCTTAATCAGTTTTGCTTGGAATTTTCATCTAATTTTATGTAATTTTACTCAAAATAAAAAAAAGTTACCAGTCAAGTTATTCTGATTCTTATATCCAAATTTAAGTCCAAAAACATTGATTTTTGCTTGATTTAAGTCTTTTTGAGATTTTTCAGAAATCATGTGCTTACACTATTGGCTAATTGTTTTTCTTTCTCCCTCTCCTTCTCTCTTTTTCTCTCCCTCTCTCTTTCTTTCTCTACCCTGTTTCCCTCTGTCTCTCTTTTTTCATTCTTTCTCTCCCTTTTTTTCTATTTCATTCTCTCCTTCTCTTGTTTAGTTTATTTTTAGGAATAATGATCTTAATCAGTTTTGCTTAGAATCTTTATCAGATTTTAAGTAATTTGACTCAAAATAAGCACCAGTCAAGTTATTCTGATTCTTGTGTCCGAATTTAAGCTTAATTTAAGTTGTTTTGTGACTTTGCATTGCTTATTTAAATAAAAAAAAAAAAACATGCTAAGAAAATTGTGCTCACCCCATTGGCTGATTTATTTATTTATTTTTTTATGTAAGTATATGTGTCTTAATTTGCGGGCTGATTTTCTGCAGTGTAGCTCTCAGTAAATCTACTAAATCACTACAAGTGGTTGGCATCCTCCTCCCTCCAGCACACGCTAATATACTGAGCGTTTCTGCGTGACTGGTGGCAGCTCACGTCACATGCCCGGGAGCGTGTCCGGCCCGCGCTCAGCGACTGGTGCCGCTGCCACTCGGCTCAGAGACGGATTTACAGGAACTGGGAATTGGAGTCGGGTAAACTGGGTCAACAAGCCAAATACATTTAAAACACGTTCAGAAATAAACGCGGACAATATGTAAGCTAAATATCAGCAGGCGTCTCGCTGGGCCCTTAAGCAGAGTGTGTGTGGGAGTGTGTGGGAGTGTGTGGGAGTGTGTGTGTGAGTGTGTGCTGGTGGGGGGTAAGAGGAAAAGAGGACACTATAGTAGTGAGTCCTGAATGTAGTGTGGTGTAGTGCGGCGTGCTTACACGTCTTTAAAGATGTCACAACAAGTGTGGGACAAGTGTGGCGTGGAGAGAGAGAGGGGGACGCCAATATGAGAAATAAAATAAATCAGTTTTTAACATCAAATAAAAACGTTAAAAGTAATATAAATAAATAATATATAAAGAAGTTTAAATAGAAAATGCAATGAAATACAGAATATTATGTCTATTAGACTATAAAAAATACTCATAACACATTTTAATGCATTTATAAAGCATTATATGATAACAACATGATTATACCTATTTATATAAAAAAGAAGGAAAACAGTGTTTAGTCGTGTTTATTATGCATTATGAAACGTGACACAAAACCAAAATTAAAAACCTTAAACAAAGCTATAATTACTTTTAACCCTTGTTATTACACTTACGTTAAACAACACAATAGCTTATATTAATTTATAATGTATTACAGGTATAATGTGATATAAAGTGTATAAAGTATCATGACCACTTTATTTTAGGGTTGTCAATCGATTAAAAAACTGAGTCTGAAGTGGAGACGGACTTAAAGACTGATAACACTCCTGGCATTCTCTCTCCCTCTCTCTCTCTCTCTATCTCTCTTAATCTCTCTCTCTTTCTCTCTCTCTCCCTCTCTCTCTTTCTCTCTCTCACTTTTGCTCTGTCTTTTTTACTCTCTCACTCTTGCTCTCTCTTTCATTCTCTCTCCCTCTCTCTCTTAGTCTCTCTCTCTTTCTCTTAGTCTCTTTCTCTCTTTCTCTCTCTCTCTTAGTCTCTCTCTCTCTTTCTCTCTCTCTCACTTTTGCTCTGTCTTTTTTACTCTCTCACTCTTGCTCTCTCTTTCATTCTCTCTCCCTCTCTCTCTTAGTCTCTCTCTCTCTTTCTCTTAGTCTCTTTCTCTCTTTCTCTCTCTCTTAGTCTCTCTCTCTCTTTCTCTCTCTCTCACTTTTGCTCTGTCTTTTTTACTCTCTCACTCTTGCTCTCTCTTTCATTCTCTCTCCCTCTCTCTCTTAGTCTCTCTCTCTCTTTCTCTTAGTCTCTTTCTCTCTTTCTCTCTCTCTCTTAGTCTCTCTCTCTCTCTTTCTCTCACTTTTGCTCTGTCTTTTTTACTCTCTCACTCTTGCTCTCTCTTTCATTCTCTCTCACACTCTCTTTTTCTCTCTCTCTCTTTCTATCTCTCTCACTTGCATTCTCTCTATTTATCTCTCTCGCTCTTGCTCTCTTTTTATTCTCTCTCTTAGTCTCTCTCTCTCCCCCTCTTGTTTAATCTCTCTCTCTCTCTCTCTTTCTCTCTCTTTGTGTGATAGTGTGCTACTAGTGACAACTATAGTGAAATCAGTTTTTTTTTGTAAAAAAAAAAACTATTTACATAAAAAAATAAAATGTTTTATTATTTAAACATATATTTATTCATTCATAAATGCACTTAAAAATAACTTACACAAGTAAATAAAATATATGATATAAATCGTTTTTACTGTTGTGTTTCTTTAAGCAACATTACATCTCATAATCTCATTATTAAAACTTTGAACTTCTGCACTGCAAAAAAAATCCATTTGACAAAAAAATAGACAAAATATAAAATACATTAATTGAGGCGTTTATGCTAATTTGCCAATGAGGTAAGCAAACTTTTCTTAGTAAGATTTCTATGAGGATGATCGAAGTAAATGTAAAAATCACTGATTCGTAGCTTTTTATTATTCTTAAGATAAGCTTAATAATCTTACACTTACACACAATGCTTAATAAAACACAATTCTTATCAGAGGATAAGATATATTGCCTTGAAATTAGATAATTTGACTTGATAAAATGTATTATTAGTTTATTTTTTTACAGTATAATAGATCTTCACCATGACCCTGTACTTAATCTGCAGCCTGAAGACCACCACTGTCCTGTGTGACCCTCCGTCCTGCTCCTCTCTGGGTTTAACTGGATCTGAGAGCAGATTAAAGCAGGAGGATGACGACACAGTGAGGGTCCTGTCTGCTGTGAGCAGACGAGGGCAGGAGGAGGGGGAACAAAAGCCGCTCTTGTCCCGGCCCGTGTCAGCGTGGGGGGAACGGGCCGAGGCCTGACAGGCAGACGGGCACCATCACAACCCCCTCACACTGACCCACACTGAATATTATAATGAGAGAATACACTTAAAAAAAGTTTCACAACTTTCTGCATGTGCTTTTTTAAAATAAATTTAATTTCAGATAATTTTAAGTAACTTCAACTCGTTTTTTAAGTAAATAAGTGAACTGAACTTCAGTCAATTATTTCTTTTAGTAACTTTATTTCATTTATTTTTACTGTATCAATCCTTTCCTTTAGTAAACTTTACTAAATGTATTTTTACTGAATCAATCCTTTCTTTTAGTAAACTTTACTTTATTCATTTTTGTTGAATCAATCATTTCTTTTAGTAACTTTAATTAATGTATTTTTGCTGAATCAATCCTTTCTTTTAGTAAACTTTACTAAATGTATTTTTGCTGAATCAATCCTTTCTTTTAGTAACTTTAATTAATTTATTTTTGTTGAATCAATCCTTTCTTTTAGTAACTTTAATTAATGTATTTTTACTGTATCAATCCTTTCTTTTAGTAAACTTTACTCCATTTATTTTTGCTGAATCAGTGCAATATAGAACTCTTTGGAACTGCCTAAGCTTTTGTTTTCTTAATGGCTTTATTTTTTCATTACATTAGTTTTATTTTTATACCTTTTTGAAACCAGCACTTTTATACTTTTACTTAAAGTGCAAAAAGCTTGAGTTGATACTTTTTCAATTTTTTTTAAACCCTAGTATTAATACTCTATTCTACCTACAGAGTAATGAATATCAGTACTTTTGCAGTATTAATGGTACCCCACTTCATAGTCTTCCCTCCATCATGAGATCAAAGGTCACATGTCGCGACAGCTCCTGAGTGTGTTCACACAGCAGCTTGGTGCAAACACTCCAGATGTTCCTCATGTTGAAGAACAGGAACCTCCTGTCTCAGTTGATTTTAGGGGTTGAGGTGTGTATCGGGTGTGTGTTCTCCTCCGCTCGAGCTCCGGCGCGTCAGATGTCACTTGGTGAAGTGCGACACGGAAGATCTGCTCCGAGCGGAACCTGAGGCCCCCGGCAGTTCACAGCACGAAGCCGTCACCCCGGCACAAAGACTCATAGAGACAAGCGCAGATCTCCCTGAACCAGAGGAAAGAATAAAGAGAGAGAGAGCTCAGGAGAGGCGTCTGTCGGACATGCTGAACCCCTACTGTGGAGCTGGGATACTGGGCAGCATGGGGAGAGGAGAAGTGAAGAAAGAAAGGTACTAAAATCAATATTGAGATACACTATACTCAACTATATCATTAAAAGTACTCAAAAACTCCAAATCCAAATCACTAAAAACTCAGTTGTTCCAATCACTTCCACAAGTCCACAGGTATACAGCTCCAAGAGCCAACTAAAAATGACAATGAGTTTCTTTGATTTTACCAAATTGAAAACCTCTGGAATATAATCAAAAAGAAGATGGATGATCACAAGCCATCAAACCAACAAGCAGAACTGCTGCTTGAATTTTTGCACCAGGAGTAAAGCAGCATAAAGTAATCCAAAAGCAGTGTGTAAGACTGGTGGAGGAGAACATGATGCCAAGATGCATGAAAAATGTGATTAAAAACCAACCAGGGTTATTCCACCAAATACTGATTTCTGAACTCTTAAAACTTTATGATTTTCTGCAAATAAATCCTATAAAAGACGATATTTTATTTGGAATTTGGAAGAAATGTTGTGTGTAGTAGATAAATGGATGAGTGTCTAAAAAGAGAGAGATAAAACCTTCTTAACTTTCAGTGGAAGTCATTTTAAAAAGAGTTTGTTTCAGGTCATTTTGGAGAATTTCTATTAGTCCATTTATAAAAAAAATACTTAGTGTAAGGGATATATTACGCTTTTAAATTATCCAGTAAACTAAAACAACAAAAATGGAGATACTTGTTTTTCATTGGACAGCAATGAAATGATATCAATGATATAGACAAGAGTTTGTCTTATGATAAAAAAACATAAAAATCAAAAGGTTATCATATCACACCACTAAATACATAAATATATCATTCTATATTGTTAGTGGCATATATTGGTATACTGAATTATTTTATGAAGGGCACTGCAAAGCATTTTTGCTTAGAGCATCCAAATGGCTAGCACTGGCCCTGGTTACCATTTTAAACAATATGATATAAAAAAAAAAAAAAAAATATTTAAGTAAATCTGCTAAGGACACAATATATATTCCTGAACTTTATTTTGAAATCAGTATTTTCCTGAATACAAATACATACGACAGCTCATGTCCTCTAAACCTTTAGTTTCATTATGTTTGTCAATTTTTCACGTCTTTTTTCAGACCTGTAGAATTTGATTTCTGAGTTTATTCCTGTTACTAATCTGGAATTATTAAGTAGAAAACAGGCAGCTTATCTAAGTGTCCTGTATGAGATTTTAAACCTTTAAATGTAAATAAGTTACCCTTTGAACTCTAGGCTGTTTTGGGGTGTTTTTTTCTCTATTTTCGTTTTCAGTTCCTCTTTCAGGTCTTATAACACAGTAATTATATCAGACAGACACATGCCCTGATCTCTTTTACTCCAGAAGACATACAGCTGCTCAAAAATATAATCATTTAAAATGTAAAAGGAAGCAGAATTGTTATATTTTCCTGGAACTGATCTTGTTTTGCTCAAAATTTTACCAAGCGCCTGTTTTTTCTTTTTTTTTTTTTTTACTTATTTTTGAATGTATAGACTTTAAATATATCCACACCTAAGATATATTTTCAAAAATGTTTAGACTAGAGTGTTTATGAGGTGAAAGCATAAGAATATTGATGATTTGAGTTCATTACATGGATTATTAATTATTACTTTGATAAAATACATGGAGAAACAGCATCAGGTGGATTTTTATTTTTCTTGATAATCAATAATCACACCTCTAGGATACATGTAGATACTAAAAACCTGACACTCAGAGCAGCCTATGCCTTTCAGTATTTTGATCAGAACACACTTTTTAGTCTAAATAAATACAACATGTTTAGAGCAAAATAACTACTTAGTAAAAATGTGCAAGTAAAATAAAAACTATATAAAGTAGTGCGCACACCATACCTAGCTTTAGTTTGAGTAAAGCAGGTAGTTTCACACGTAGTTTTTTTCTGTGAACACTTTTGAGTCTTTATTTACTGATATTATTATTTGGTTTGAAACATCATATAAATATGTTTGCAGCACTAAAGGTAAATAGTATTGGTTGGGGAAGGAGATTTTTCACTTTTTTAGGTGTTTTTCTCAATGGGTTTCTTATAGATTTAGATTTACCGCACTGGGATGTGATCACTATTTTTAGAAAGAGTAAGTTCCGCCCTTTTTTAACCATATATGGATTATGTTTTTATGTGAAGGGATTCCTGAGTAATTAAGCTGAGAACACAAGGTGCGATTTTGGATGTAAAATCCGTCTGTAGGGGGAGAAAAAGGGTTTTGTATATAACCTTCACCTGTAGCCTGTATACAGGACATTTACAAGGCATTTTAAGGGGTTAAATAAAGGGTAAATTCAGTGTTACACTGACCCTCTACACAGCGCTAGAGATGTGGATAGGTGTGCCCGCTGTACCCGTTCTATTTTGGCGCTGGTGGCAGTGGGTGGGTCCCCTTTAAGACCTGACGTGCGGCCCCCCAACCTCCCCCACCCCCCTCCAGCTGAGTGCCAAGGCTGCACAGATGCAAACTCCCCCCTGACCGTGTGCCTGCCAAGACGCGCTTCCGAGCCCTCACCAGCTGGGAGCCCGCTGATGAGGCCAACACATCCATTTCCGTGGTAACCGTCCCCCCCAACACCACACACACACACACACACACACCATCCAATCTAACCCCCACACCCCTCATCACACATTTGCCAGCCACATTATCACACTACAGGGGGAACACAGCAGCTAACGACTGCCAATCACACAGGTGAGTTCTACACATGATTCTACACGCAATTCTACACCGCCGAGGTGGAGTTAACACTGCCGGGGTGGTCAGCTAACCCTAGGAGGTCATGCATTGTATTTCTACAGTATAACATCTCTGTTACAGCCAAGACCACACCAACCAGTCCACAGCGATCCACAGCAGTCCATGTCACTGACCACCTAAAAATCACCACCATTTTACCAAATTGAAAACATCCTGAATTTAATCAAGGAAGATAGATGATCACAAGCCATCAAACCAAACCAAGCTGAACTGCTTGAATTGTCGCACCAGGAGTGAGAAGCAAAAAGTTATCCAAAAGCAGTGTGTTAGACTGGTGGAGGAGAACATGATGCCAAGATGCATGAAAACCAAGGTGATTAAAAACCAGGGTTATTCCACCAAATATTGATTGATTGATTTATTGATTCTGAACTCTTTAAACTATTTATGAATATGAACTTGTTTGTTTTCTTTGCATTATGTAAGGTCTAAAAGCTCAGCCATGTCTCATTCTTCACAAATAAATGCTCTAAATGGCAATATTTTTATATGGAATTAGGGAGAAATAGAAATGTCTGTAGTTTATAGAATAAAACAACAATGTTCATTTTACACAAACATAAACCTATAAATAGCAAAATCAGAGAAACTGATTCAGAAACTGAAGTGGAAGTCTCTTAATTTTTTTTCCCCAGAGCTGTATATAGATAGCATCTTTCTAGACAGCCCTCATCCACACACACGGGTTAGAAGCAGCAGCCAATCACACACAGCATACTCTCAACCGGAAACCACCATCCACTTGGAGGACTTGCATCCAACACTAAAGTATTGACCCAGGAGAGATATATTGCCAGTCAATATCCAATCAAGTTAGCCATTTAGTACAAGTGAACACTAACCTGCGTTAAATGCTCAGTGTATACTGTACAAGGGGTGTGGCTGGTGACAAATTATTTGCATAAAAGTGACAGAGCCCTTAAATGGCTGGTTCTGAAAGGAACTAAAACTGGACAGAATATAGCTGGTGAGATCTACTGTTCTAGATTTACCAAGACGACACATGGAGAACATGGAAACTCCACACAGATAGGGACTTGATCCCAAGACCCCAGCGATTGGAGGTGAACGTGTTAACCACTGAGCCAATGTTAAACCATGACCAAAAAAGCAATCAAAAGCACAATCTGATGCTTTTATGTTGTGCATATAGCTTTATTCCAATTGATATATACTTAAGTTGCCATAAGTATGTATTTGAGTATGTTTTAATTGTAATGTATGTTAAAAGTATGTACTTTACCATGTTAAGTATACTTTTAAAATATATACTTAAATGCTATTTTCTTTTACAAAAACTCATAAAGACAATGAGATTAAAATACCAAGAGTAACTCAAATATAAATGTGCTACTTAATAGAATATAAAATATAAAACATATTCTGCCCATGTTGTAAAAAATCAAGTGGGTACAACTTTAAAATAAGGTTCCTTTATAAAGGGTTTATAAATAGTTTATAAGGAAGTATGTTGTTAAGGATTATAAATTAAGTTGCATACATACTTTTTGAACATATATAATAAAATAATATAGAAAGTCTGTTTACTTATTAAATATTGTATTATAGTTAAATTAATAAAGTTATTAACAGAAATGTTAATAGTGACTGATGGAAAAGACAAATTACGATAAGTATCTAGTAAAATATGAGGTAAACCAGTATAAACGAACATAGAATCACTATTTGGAACATGACAGACCAGTGTTTTCCTTTGTATTGATGTGTTGTACCTGCTTATTAATGGTTTACACCCATTAATAAACTACTTATAAAGCCTTTATAAAGGAGCCTTTTTTTAAGTAGTACCCACAGGTGTGTACAGTGTTTTTTTTTTTGTTTTTTTTTTTTACTTAAAGCTATTAGTATTAGCTGACTCCACTTCTGGCTTATCCACCCGCAGGGTAATCCAGTAGTGGAGGGAAGGCACAGTTTGGGAATAATGGAGCTTTGTTGTGGGAAAGTGAGCGATAGGGAAACGGGAGACAAGACAGCAGTTATCAAGAGGGGCTGGTAAATATATAATCTCCACAAACAGCCAAGGTCAGGCAGACCGCACCTGGCAGACGCAGGGTGGCGAAGAATGGAAAGGCACGGAGGACAAAAAGAAGGAATTTGGCTGCTGGAACGGGATCAGTGGCTGTTTCAGGTAACCTTGGGGTCTTTGTTTTTGGAGAGAAAGCGAGAGTAGCACTCGCGTGTGCACAGCGGGCCTCGGCTCGGAGTTAAAATGGAAGTTAAGCAACATTAATGTCGGCTCCATCTTGAAGCTGTTTGAAGTGGCTCGTCCTCTCTAAGCAGGCGAGAGAGAGAGAAAGCCAGGAGCGGGTGCGTTAGCGCGTTAGCTAGCCCAGGCCGTGCCAAGAACAACAAGCGAAAGCAGGCAGCTGTGCGCGGGCGAGCCGGATCACCCGAGGAATCAAAGATGGCTGACGAAGAAAGGAAAACAACATATCAAAGGGGAGGCAATCTTTACAGGAGCCGAAATACCGCAGTCAAAGTCTCTGGGAGCGCGAAAGCGACGCGGCGCGAGGGGAGGGGGCCCGGTGACCGTCTCCACTTTAGCGGCCCACGGCCCAGCCACTCGGTATTAGCTTTAGTAGGGACGGCCCTCCTCATTCAGATGTGTTAATGAGCTTTGATCAGGGGAAGCAGATGAAAGGACAGGATGAGTTTGCCGAGTAGCAGACGGGGACCGGCCCTGCTGAGAGCTGAACAAATAGTTCGGCAAACATTCGCTGCAGAAGAGGGACTTCGTAAGAGTTCCAGAGTTCCAGAAATCCAGGAGAAAGGGGCGGAACCGGAGCCCTCGCAGCCCATCGCAGCCCATTGTGAGAACATCACCTACTGTGCTACAATCACTGTTATATAATATACAGAGTATTTTACACCAGTCAAGCATTACATTATGACCATCTGTTGTCCTTGTTTCTACACCCATTATCCATTTTGTCAGATCCATTGATCAATTATACACTGTAAGCCCGGATAAGTTTAATTTACTTTAAAATATTGAGGAAACCGGTTGCCTTAAAAAGTTAAGTAATGGGGATTGAAAACTTAAGTTAGCATAACTTAGAACATCAAGTTATTACAACTAAAGGGGAAGTAGATTTAACTTTTAAAATTTTGTTATACTGTAAGCCCAGATAATTTGAATTTACTTAAACATTTTGAGGAAACCAGTTGCCTTAAAAAAGTTAAGTAATGGGTAATGGAAACTTAAATTAATAATAATAATAATAATAATAATAATAATAATAATAATACTAATTTCAGATCAGCCACAGAAATCAACCCCAAATTCTGTAGGTCTGAAAATGGACAAAAATACTAGACAACTGTAGTGAAAAGAAAGGTTTGGAGAAGATGAAATGTCTGATTTGTATTCAGGAAAATAGTGATTTTGTAAAGAAGAAAGCTGCAGATTTACTTACAATAAAAAAAACCAATATTACAAGTACAATTAGAATTTGTAGTAACTTTTATTATCAAACATGAAACTTTTTAATGTAATGCTTGAATAGAAACCTTCAAGATATAGGCATGTAAAACCAAGCAGAAAATTGACAAAAATGCTGGTCTGTTAAGAAGCTAATCCACATTTTTTTTTTTGATGAAGTTCTTGTGTGTGAAAACAAACCAGAGGTAATGAGCCCCTCCCCCAAACAAGCTCAAAATCAGTCCTGGTTGTGGTCAACTTAATTTGTGAGTAGTGTAAAAAAACAAACAGCATTTCTGCAAGCAATCCTGCAGCCAACAGTGCAACAGTGGACTCAGTGTTCCAGCAGACGCTTCAGTAGAGTCTGCAGTAAAAACCGAAGGCCCGTGCTACATTCCAGTAGGGCTACGTGCTGCAAGAGAAGGATTTTTTCGCACTGCGAGCACACATTATGATATCCAGTGAGTCTTTTTCATTCCATTACTGGAAGAGCAAAAAGGCCTCTTAAGCGTTTCAGACGTTTCCTAAGGCATAGCCCCTGGGGCTCCCGTTTTTCTATCGCTCTGTGATCAAAACCCCCCTTCCTCCCTCCCACAGCAGTACTCTAGTGTTAATACCTAATGCTTCACAATCACATTTCCCTTCTCGTTTTACGCCTAGAAACCCTAAAAAGCTGCATTACCCTTTAAGTCTGGACTTTAAGAGAAATAAAAAGGGGAGAGCGGAGAAATATTGCCTTTAAGTGCCCAGTTTGCAGCGCTCTCGCCCAGGGAGAGGATAAGAGATCTTTAACGCCCCACTGTTTGCCCATGTGAGGACAGGGAAAGTGATAGAAAGAGGTAGTAGATACGGCAGGATGGAAGAGAGCAGCTACCAAAAAAGCTTTAAGCTTTTACAGCAGTGGAGGAAACACTAGAACAGGGGAACTGAAATCTACGAAATTTCCATTTGGTTAAAAAAACATAGAAAATTATCCATAGAGAGCAATCTAAATCTCACACAATACAAAGTACAAAACCAGGCTGATGACCAAGGAACAGTCTTCAAAAAAAGCTCTGTAAAAAAAAGAGACCATTTCGGTTTCTGAATCAGTTTTCCTGATTCTATAGACATTTCTTCCAAATTCCAAGTAAAAATTGTCATTTAGAACATTTGCAGAAAAAGATGCAGAGCTTTCAGACCTTAAATAATGCAAAAAAAAAACAAGTTCATATGCATATTTCAAGTTTTAATAGTTCAGAAATCCACCTAGAATATTTGGTGGAATAACCCTGGTTTGGTTTTTAATCAGTTTTCATGCATCTTGGCATCATGTTCTCCTCCACCAGTTTTACACACTGCTTTTGGATAACTTTATACCACTCCTGGTGCAAAACTTTAAGCAGTTCAGCTTGGTGGTTTGATTGCTTGTGATCATCCATCTTCCTCTTGATTATATTCCAGAGGTTTTCAATTTGGTAAAATCAAAGAAATTCATAATTTTTAAGTTTTTTTTTTTTTTTTTTTTTTCCAGAGCTGTATATTAAATAGATTTTACACTTTTTTTTTTGGAAATAACCTTTATATGGGAAGGGCAATTCTGCTCATCAAATAGTTTAATATGAATATAAATACTGTATAATAATACTGTAGGCTTACTACGTTACCATTCCCAAGACATACAATTGGTATGGTTCCCAGGTCATACTATGCTGTTTGTTATACTCACTTTGTCGGTATGTTTCTACATACAGTACCAGTCAGAATTTTTGACAAATTAATACTAAAGGAATCGTGTAGTGAACTCAAAAAAATAGATAGTTTGTAGAGACTCAAAATACCACTTCCCAGCATGCACCCACACCGGACTTCCCTGACTCCACTGTCCTTGTGACACTATGCTGTTCCTGCTCTCCGAGCTACTACTTGTTTTCACCTGTCCTCCTCTGCATATATATATATATATATATATATATATATATATACCTCTGCTTTTTCTCATTGTTGCTGATTATTGAATCTCTGGTTATCTAGCTCTTCTTCGACACATTTTCTCTGTATTTTTACCTTGTAGTTATTGATTAATTTTTTGTATTGCCTTAACCAGTTTATTGTTTATACTGTTACCAAGTTTATTTTTTGTACCTTTTGACTACTGTCTTGCTTGACTCCGGCTTGCCTGACTACTCTTTTTGGTTTGTTATTTACATTTGCTGCCCTTTGGTTTCTGACCCTGCCTGTCCCTCACAACCCCCGTAAGTCTAGCCCCTTTGTTAATAAACCTTTTGATTTGTATCTGCAACTGTCTGTCTGTCCTTATTCTTAATTACGCAAGTTTATAATGGTCATTATGCATGCAATATAATGCATTTTTTTTTAATGCATTCGTAATGTTATGCACTAGAAGTTAGAAGCTGGAAACGCGGCTCAAATGTTTTATTTTTCTCTGAATTCCCCTTCAGGAGACAAGGAATGACAGATATCGGAAAAGTTCTGCGCTTTCGTCTCTCTGAATAGACAGACAGAAAGAGAGAGAGAGATCTAGATAAAAAGAGAGAGATAGTAGATGGATAGAGAGAAAGTGAAAGTGAAAAAGAGAGAGAGAGGGCACCCTTGTGCCCCCGCACCCCGCTCTCTGATCACCGGTGACAGGCCATCGCCACGGGCCCGGCACCTCAGCTCTCATCTCCCATTACCAGCAGGACAAAAGCAGGCCCTGAACTCCCCTCCGCCCCGACCAATTACCGGCCCCCGGAGACCCGCTCCCGGCCACTCCCGACGCTCCCCGACATTCCGGCTCTTTTCATCTCTTTCCCCTGTGCTATGGCTACACAGCACCGGAGCGTGCTGCCTCCCGCCACTGCTGCTGCCGCTACTATTGCACCTCACGCTAACGTGCTAACTGCTAAAGGCGTCTTTTTACCATATACTTTATATAAACTCTATATAATACTTTTATAACACTATAATACTAATACAAGTACTGTAACTTGCTTCATTTAAAAATGCCTTTAATATCACCACTGATCCAATAATTGTTCAAGTACATTGACTTACATTAATAGTTCTCCAGGTGTATTTTAGCTGAGCAACTAATGTTGATTTGAGTAGTTATTAATAAGTAGTTACTATGAAGGAGACATAATTATTCAGTAGTTTCATTATAGCTCAGTTAGTTCCGACCCTGCAATTTGATTGGCTGACAGGCGTTTTATGAGTGACATTATCAGCCGGTAATGGACTTTAACCAAAGCTGTCCGTGTATTACTCCGCCACATACAGGTAACCTAGCAACGATGCAGCGCTTACAAACAAAACACGATGAAAAAACGTATCTCTAAAACAAGCAACTGTGCAAGGCGTGTTGCGATGATCGTTGCTATCTTACGCCCCACCAACAGTCTTTTCTCACACTTTTGACCTGTGTTGTTTCAATAGCAAAGACGATTGTGGATATATCTTCGCTGATGGGGGTGGTGGTCTGGAAATGAGGTGTGTTCAGGCAAATTTCTGGTGTATTGCTATCTCTGTCTTGGCAATGGAAAACACAGGTGCTCCACTGACTGAAAACAACCTAGACAG
Organism: Astyanax mexicanus; assembly: GCF_023375975.1. Taxonomy (NCBI): domain Eukaryota; kingdom Metazoa; phylum Chordata; class Actinopteri; order Characiformes; family Acestrorhamphidae; genus Astyanax; species Astyanax mexicanus. Next base: position 4,547,877 of record NC_064430.1, read on the forward strand.
ACGTCAACAGTCAGACGTTCATTGCTATCTTGGCAGGACGCATTCTCATTGGTGTACACCCGCACCTGTTATGCCCTCGCACCCTCGCAGCAGTGCACAAACCCATAGCACGTGCCTGTTGCCAGCTATGCAATTTTCTCAGCTAAGAAGTATTGAACACATCCAGGTAGCTACCCCGTTAATATAGCAATCTGCCAACGTCAGAGCGCACCTGACTCTAGAAGGGAAAAGCAAGGGACATGCAGATTGTTTTTTTTTTACATTAACTAAGAGATGCCTTTTGCACGCTTGGATCCACCCAAGGTGTACTTTTCCCGATGTTACGATAGCAAAAACACACTGACATGCCCTAAATCAAGCTGTTCAGTTTACGCATTGATGGTTCGCTTGATGCAAGTGAACTGAGTGTTTATTTTTTTGAAGAGGTCACTCAGGTCACAGGGGAAGATCTGATCCACATGATCTTATTTTACAGGTTTTAATAAACATTTTAAAGAGTTTAGCACAGGCTAAACAGGCTATCGCTGAGGAGGGAAAAAAAGGAGGAAAGAAAGAGAAAGAAAAGTTTTTAAATTGGCACTCGGAAAAGTCATTTTTGCTTATAGAGAGGAAATAAAAATAAAACAGAGACGGGCCGAGCCGTTCCCAGTGATGAATCGCTTAAAATCCTCCAGTTATCCTGTACAAAGGCTCCACTGTACTGTGATTTATGCAGCCTCTGCAGGAACGGCGTTCACAGGCCCGGCTGGTCTGAGATCAGTGTTCACTCCCGCCGCCGCCCTCTCCGGCCCGTCCCAGCTGAACCCCCTTCAGACGCCAAATCCCCCTTCAAGAGAGATCTCTCGCGGAAATTCATCATCGGGCCGCGCTCGCCGAAATAAGAGCCGACAGCACGGGCTACCATGTGACGCTTCCGTGCGCGGAAATCACATTTGAAATGAAATCTGTCCGCGGCTTGTCGAGTACGCGAGCGCTTTCTGAAAGAGAGCTAAGCCCTACAAGGCTTTTCCGCCTAAAGGCTCCACTTAAAGCAAATTATCATTTACCTTTCGAGGGCTGCCAGATCATTAGGCAGGGACATTAAAACCAGCCACCACAGCACCAGAGGGGGCCCGAGTGAACCCGTGCCCGTACATGGCTGAGCGTGCAGCCGTGCGAGGGAGTGTGTGTGTGTGCGTGTGTGTGTGCATCGCTGTCTGTTTCTGTCTGTCCTCTCTGTCTCTGTATCTGTACGTGTATGTAAGACCAATTATCATTATTTTAAAAATAAGATCATAATAATTATATATATATATATATATATATATCTGAATGTAAGACCTAAGCAGAGTGAATAAGGTTGTTTTTATTAGAAAATAAAGTCGTAAATGTACAAGATTTAAGTGTCTTTCTGTGTATATGTGTGTTGCTGTCTGTATCTGTCTGTCCTCTATGTCTCTGTATCTGTATGCATATGTAAGACCAAATATCATTATTCTGAAAATAGAGTCTATGTGAGACTAAATCAGAGTGAACAAGGTTGTTATTATTAGAAAATAAAGTTGTAATATTATGAGAATTAAGTGTGTGTGTGTTGCTGTCTGTATGTATGTGTATATGTATGTGTACTGTATATGTATGTAAGACCAAAGAATGGAGAATAAATTCGTAATAAGTTTGAGTATGAAGTTGTAATATATATATATAATATATATATATATATATATATATATATATATATATATATATATATATATATATATATATATACATTGTATACTGTGTATATATGGATATATGTACTATATTTGTATGAGATCAAAGGAGAGTGAATAAAGTCGTAATAATTACAAAGTTGTAATGATTTAAGAATTGTAAGTAATTATTTCAAGAATTAAGTCGTAAAGTTACGAGAATCAAGTGTGTGTGTGTGGGTTTGTGTGTGTTTGTATGTGTGTGTGTGTGTGTGTGTGCATTGCTGTCTGCATCTGTCTCTCTTCTTTGTAACTTGTTATTATATTAAGAATAAGTTTGCAATATTTCATAAAAAACAGTGTGTGTGTGTGTGTATGCATCATTATCTGTATCTGTCTGTCTCTTTCAATGTATGTGTATGTGACACCAAAGGACTTAGGAACTCTTTATTATTTTGAGAATGTCATAATGTTTTGGCAATTAAGTGTGTGTGTGTGTGTGTGTGTGTGTGTGTGTGCATCACTGTCTTCCCTATACCTGTCTTCTCTGTCCGCACATGTCTGTCTCTCTGTCTCTGACTATGTATCAAGTCAAGTCAAGTCAAGTCAAGTAGTTTTATTGTCAATACTGCATATGTACAGGACATACAGAGAATTGAAATTACGTTACTCTCCTTCCCAATTTTACAGCAGGTACAGATAATAGATATAGATATAATAAAGGAGAATGGGAGACACTATGTGTACAATACAGCAGGGACACAAATAGACATACATGAGACAAAATCAAGGTGCAGTGGTGTGGGGGAGGAATAGATATATAAATATAAGTAAATAAGTAAAAATAGATATATAATTATAATATAAAAGAGTGGGAGACACTATATGTTCAATACAGCAAGACACAATAAACATACGTAAGACGATAGTGCAATATTGATGGTGATTGAGATGGAATGACTGTAAAAATAGTAAATAACAGTAGTGCAAATACGGTATATGGTATATATTTAAAGGCTTGTAAAGTGAATGGGTGCGTAAGTCCTTAAAGTTCACAGTTTAATTAAGTGGAATTAAAGTGCATATAGACAGTGCAAGTATATCAGTAGTGCAGGTGTTGTGTAGTGCAAGTCCGTTTGGAAGGGACCAGTACTTTGTGCATTGTAGTGCAGAGTTTCAGTACTGTATTAGTGGGGGGTCAGGATGCTGAGTGAGTGTGTGCTGGGGGCAGGATTGGGATGGGGGGTAGAGCAGGAAGAGAGTTCAGCATCCTCACAGCCTGATGGATGGGGCTGTCTCGCAGTCTGCTGGTCCTTGCCCCGAGACTCCGCAGTCTCCTCCCTGATGGCAGCAGGCTGAAGAAGCTGTGTAGTGGGTGAGAGGGATCTCCTGCCAGACAGAGGGCTTTCCGTGTGAGGCGGGAGCTGTATGTATGTATATGTGAGATATGTGAATATAGTTGTAAAAACTGTAAGAATAAAGTCATTATTTAGAAAATAAAATGGTATAATCAGAAAAAATCATAGTTATTTCACGTCATAAAGTTACAAGAATTAAGAATCTGTCTGTCTCTGCCTATGTACTTATATCAGAATCTTTATTGGCCAAGTATGCTCACATAGTATCTCACAGTGCACGATACCTGACAACATTACACATTTTTTTTGCTAGAGCTGTATATGTATGGGCATGTTTGTGTGTGTGTATGTGATTGATTGAGTAAGTGAACTGGAAAGAGTGAGAGAGAGATAAAATAAGAGTGAGAAAGAGATAGAAAGAGATAGAAAGAGAGAGAGAGAGATAGAAAGAGAGAGAGAGAGAGAGAGAGAGAGAGATGACATCAAAGCCTCCAGCAGGCCAGGGTTTGCCATGTGTCCAGAATCATTTGACATGAGCAGATGCATCATTAAAACCCTGCCACACACGCTGGCTGCAGCGCCACCCGCCACAGCCGCCACTCTCGCTCGCCCCATTATTAGCCTTCCTCTTTATTCCTGCTCTCCAAAAACTCCTCTCACATCCAGCCAGTGGAGAAAGGTGATAAATCCCTCTTTCCTCTCTCTCTCTCTCTCTCTCTCTCTCTCTCTCTCTCTCTCTCTCTGTCTCAGACTGGACCAGACCTTCTCACATAAGTGGTTGGACTGATCATACTTATTATATATATATTTATATTATATAGGTAAATATCAATATACCATGTCTTGTATCTGCAGCATATAGTATAGTATGTTTTAATGAATCTTAGGTGACACTTTCTAATACGTTTTACTAATATACCATTAACTAATGATTAATAACTGTTATTTGTCACATTTTTAGAAACTAAAACTAGTTGCTATCACATATCTAAATACTAAATATATTTATAAACATTTGCTCGGTTCAAAATTCACATTTACCAGCAATTTGTTAATGTTTAAACTCTGAGCTCTGAGCTAATGATTTGCTAACATTTTTAATATATATATATATATATATATATATATATATATATATATATATATATATATATCCATGCTGATAAATAAGTGTCACGTGTGAGCATTTGTTAATATTCAAATTCTAATGTACTACTGCTTTGTTCACAATTACTGATCAATAGTTAAAAATATATTAATGAAAGTAATTATAAACATCATTGTTGTCCAATGAAAAAGTATCTTCATTTTTGTCTATGCTCATTGCTATCTTACACCCAGCCAACACTCTACTTTCTCTATTAAAGGACTTCCTCCTGAGTTGTTTAAAGGAGAAATCTGGTATAAAATGGACTTTTGTTGTAGTAAAACATGATAAAAAGCTCTTACCTTTGATAAACAGCACTCCTCCGTTCTCCATAAGCATTCTGAGATCCAGAAATTTGAACAGTTCGTTAAATAAATCGCTTTTTCCACCATTATTCAGGCTTAAAGTAGCTCCACACCTCTTTGATAGAATCCGGAGAGCTCTGACATTTAAAACGAGGCATAAATAACTTAAAAAGCGCACAAGAAGTTTATCATAATCCACTGATTACATCCTATAACTCTAGCTTCTGCTGAAAATAAAAAGTTATTAAGCTGGAAAATATGATTTCTGTCCTAAAAAGTTCAAAAATAAAAGTTTTAAGGGTTACGCACTTTGTGGGGGCAACTTGGAAATATTTCTTTATTCTCTCTCTTTATTATACACACTTATATATTGTATACACATTTCTCTGTTCTCTCTCTCTCTCCGGCTCTCTCTCTCCGGTCAGGCCATGCCATCCTCTCATTAAGTCGGTGGGCTCGGTGTGGCCAGCGGCCGCTGTCTGTAGTGTGGCCAGGGAGGACGTGGATGGACAGACCTCACCTTCTTCTGAGGATGGAGCAGATGGTCCGGGCACAGCTGCTTTTTTCCTCCTCCTCCTCGTCTTCCTCTTCTTCATCCCTCCCTCCAAATCTTCCAGTCTTTCCTCCGTCTCCTCCTCCTGTTCACTGAGTCTTACAGCCTGTGACTCTCTGACCATAATAATAATAATACAAAAAAATAATAATAATAATAATACTATTATTACAGCTTTATTATTGAAATATAATAATGTTACTGTAAAAATTCATTAGCATATGACTTTTTCTTAACATGTTATAATTTGTGAAATATTCTGACTTACTAATTGTTTTCATATTTGGTATTTATTATTTAAAGATACTACAAATGTATTCCCTAAATGCAATAGTGTACGATTTTATCTTAAAGTATCACAACTTTTTAAAAAACTTTTTCTTTTTAAATACTACATTTTTATTTCCTAAATGCAATAACATATGACGTTTTTATTAAAGTATTAAATTTTTAAACTTTGTATTTAAAAATACTACCACTTTATTCCATAAATGCAATAACATAAGATTTTTTTCTTTAAATATTACGACTTTTTATTTAAAAATATCACAACTTTATTGTCAACTTAATACAACTTGATTTTAGAAAAGCAATACCTTACATTTTTTTTTTCGTACGATAACGTATGACTTTCTTTAAAACAAAAAAAATGTAAAAATACTAAAATTTTATTACCTAGATGCAATAGCATACAACTTAAAAAAATACTACAACTTTATTCTCTATACACAATAGCATATTTTTCTTGAAGTTTTACGACTTTTTATTTAAAAAAAAATATATTATTAAATCCTCTTGAGACACTGCGTCCTCATATGAGGACATCACATTTCTGCTTCTCTGCAACATTATGCTTAATGATTTTTCAGAACTTTAACCCTTCGGCCTCATATGGACACATTGCTGTATCATCTAGTGGCCACATGACAACATTCAACACTGGGAATCCCAGTCGAAGGTTTCTACAGCCAGTTCAGACAGAAACATGGGCCAGATACAAAACTCTCATCCAATTGTACTTTTGAAACGATTCTCCTAATGTTTTTTTTTTTTTTGCTCTGCTCACTGTCGAAAGATAAAAGTTTTTTTTGGAATTATTGGGTAAAAGATAGTTCTTAAATGTTAAAATAAACAACAATTTCTAATTGAAGACATTGTTTTTTGCTTGTTAGATCCTAAGGTCAGGGTCTCAGGAGGATATACAACTATATGTTATATTGTCAATGTAATACAACTTTATTCTAGAAATGCAATACCTTACACCATTTTTTTTTATCTCAAAACTTTATTACTGAAGCATTATGACTTTATTTTTTTAAATAAAACAACCTAGCGTGTGAGTTCAATCTTGAAATGTTTTGACTTTACTCTCAAACTATATATATATTAAAAATATATATATTTTGTCTTAACATATTATGATCGTATTCTCTAAATGCAATAAAATACGACTATTTTCTCCAAATATTACATTATATTGTAGACATACTAATTTTGACTTTATTCTTGAAATGCAGTAACATATGAATTTCAACCTGTGAGCCTCACCCCCCCATGCACCACCACCCTCCATTCACGGTCCTAACTCCACCTTTCACACACACACACACACACACACACACACACCTACAATTACAGAATGGACAGCTGCTAGAATGTACTAGAGTGGCCACCACCAGACAGCCTCCGGTCACCACCTTTCTCTTCCTCTGAGGAAGAGGATGTTGTGTCTTGACGGCCATGTCTACACCATGAAACGCTGCTCAGTGGTTTAAAATAACAGCCGCTACATTTCCGGGTGAAAGGACGCTGCTTAAATCTTCATTGTCGGAACAAAAAAAAGGGTGAAAAAAGAAAAACAAACAAGCAAAACCTGAAAAAGTCTTCTATTGAACATTGGCTTATTTAGCAATGCGGCTAAACGCTATCTTTGGAGGTCCACCTGAACAATGCGAGCGGAAGCGGCGGGGTAAATAGTGCTGGGAAGACGGGGTCCTGGCAGCCGCATCAAAGCTCGCGCTGCTCGGCGGCATTGTCTTTAAATTCTCCGTACTCTATAAACACACACATAAAAACACACACGGCTCTCTCTGTACATCGGAGGTGATGTCGGCGCATATTTTTGGATCATTTTTAACCTTTTGTTTTAGTGCTAGAGCTACAGAAAAGCAGCACTAACGGCGGGCGGCCCTGTCTGTTTGTCTGTTTTCAGAGAATCGAGTGTTCAGTCTGTTTCTTTTCCTCGAATTCTGACTGAAACTTCTTTTTTAGAGTTTCCTAAAGTGTTTAATTTCATATAAAGCCATTTAAGGACTTTTACAGTATAAGCCTTGATAAGTTTTCTCTACATCTGTTGTCTCAAATGTTTAGTTTAGTCAAAATATGATGCTTGCTCTTACAGCCTACAACATTCCAGGCATTCCAGGCAGTCCAGGCAGTTCATTGTAATATATTAGATTAAACGACCGCTGATGGGGTTTTCATGGATGTCCATGCATTTTTCAACAAGATAATGCGAAATCATACGGAGAAATTTAAGGCACAATCTTTTAAAACATATTTTTCTAGATTTTAATGATTTGTTTTAGTGCTAGAGCTACAGAAAAGCAGCGCTAACGGCGGGCAGCCCTGTCTGTTTGTCTGTTTTCAGAGAATTGAGTGTTCAGTATGTTTCTCTTCCGCGAATTCTGACTGAAACTTCTTTTCCCTAAAGAGTTTCCAAAAAGGTTTTACTGCAGATAAAGCCATCTAAGGACTTTTACAGTATAAGCCTTCATTAGTTTCCTCTACATCTGTTGTCTCCAATGTTTAGTTTAGTCAAAAATATGATGCTTGCTCTTACAGCCTACAACATAGAGTCCAGGCAGTTGATTATAATATATTAGATTAAATGACCACTGATGGGGTTTTCATAGATGTCCATGCATTTTTCAACAAGACAATGCAAAATCATGTGGAGAATTTTAATGCACAATCTTTTAAAACATATTTTTCTAGGTTTTAAACTTTTGTTTTAGTGCTAGAGCTACAGAAAAGCAGCACTAACGGCGGGCGGCCCTGTCTGTTTGTCTGTTTTCAGAGAATAAAGTGTTTAGTCTGTTTCTTTTCCTCAAATTCTGACTGAAACTTCTTTTTAGTGTTTCATAAAGTGTTTAATTTATAGATAAAGCCATCTTAGGACTTCTACACTATCAGCGTCTAACTATAAGTTTCTTCGACATTTGTTGTCTTAAATGTTTATTTCGCTCAAAATTATAACATTATAGCATACAGTAAATAGAGAGTCAGCAGCTCAGAATATGATGCTTGCTCTTACAGCCTACAACATAGGGTCCAGGCAGTTCATTATAATATATGAGATTCAATGAACGCTGATGGGCTTTTCATGGATGTCCATGCATTTTTTAATGAGACAATGCACCATCATGTGGAGAATTTTAAGATGTAATCTTTTAAAACTATTTTATAATATATTTCTTACTTTTAATCTTTAGGTTTAGCACTACAGCTTCAGAAAAGGCTGTGCTCACTACAAGAAGCAATGTTTGTTTGATACAGATTTTTTGCGTTTAATTTTAGATAGTCATCTAGGGAGTTCTGTGATGCAGCATTATTGAAAGAAATACAGTAGATAATGTAATATAAAATAGTAAAATTATCAAATTTTTCCTTTGATAAGAATTTTTTTGTGGGATTATTTTTTTTTGTTGTAGAAATAATGACTTGAATTAGTCTTTCTTAGAATGTCCAGCTTATTATAAGTAATTTGACTCAATAAAAGCACAAAAAGTCAATAGTCGAGTTATTCTGATCCATATTCCTAAATTTAAGCCACAAAGTCAGTGGGTTTTGCTTGATTTAACTAATTTTGAGACTCAGCAGCTTAGAAATTGCTGCTTGCTCTTACAGCCTACAACACAGAGGCAACAAATGCATTTTTTTAACAAGACAGTACAAAATCATGTGGAGAATGTTAGGGCACCATCTTTTAAAACAGATTTTTCTAGATTTTAAACTTTTGTTTTAGCACACAGTATGGGTACAGAAAAGGCTGTGCTCAGCCAATGTTTGTTTGATACATATTGAAATAGTGAAATTATCTTATTTTAAGGCAATATATCTTATTTTTTCCTTTGATAAGAATGTTTGTATTACTAAAAAGTGTGTACATGTGGGATTATTATATTTGCTTATTGTAGAAATAATAACTTTATTTAGTCTTTCTTAGAATTTTCAGCTTATTTTAAATTATTTAACTCAATAAAAGCACAAAAAGTCAATAGTCAAGTTATTCTGATCTATACTCCTAAGTTTAAGCCACATAATTTGAGATTTTTGCTTGATTTAATTCATTTTGAGCATTTTGAGACTTTTTTTATTTTTTATGATTGCTTACTTGAAGAAATTTTACTAAGAAAAATTTGTTCAGCAGATTTTGATTGGCAGATTACTTTGCTTAATACAAGCACATACTCTCTTAATTTACATATCAATTAACATGTATTTACACATATTATATCTAGTATCTAGTAGATTTATTTATTTTATTTTATTTATAATTTTTTTTGCAGTATAGAGCAGCAAATGCTGATTTTAGGAAAGGATTTGAAGGGATATAAAGGCATTTTTCAGCAAGACAATGCAAAGCCACATGCTGCACATACTGTATTACGTAGGCATGACTGTAAAAGAAGGGGGTGTGGTTACTGGACTGGCCTCTGCCTGCAGTTCTGGCCTTCTATCAGTTCGAGAAATTGTGTAAAATTTTAAAACGTAATGTTTTAAAGCTTTTAAGGATTTTAATCTTTAGCTTTAGCGCTACAGCTACAGAAAAGGCTGAGCTCACTGCAGGAGGCTGTGTCTGTCTGTCTGTTTTGAGAGAATCGAGTGCGCAGTCTGTTTCTTTCCCTCGAATTCTGACTGACACGTCTTTTTAGTGTTTCCTAAAGTGTTTCATTTCAGATAAAGCCGTCGAGGGACTCGGTCTGACAGGCTGATGTCAGGCAGCTGCTGCGTTCCTGTTACCCAGAAAGCCTGATAGCACAGCCTTGATGTAGTCGCGATAATCTCAGAGGACCTAACATACCTAGCAAGTATGCGCTGTAGGTGTGATATAAACACATATACAGATGCAACCTCAATCCCCAGAGAGAAAATAATGAAATGTTCACACACATAAAACACACACAACCTGCACATGCAGTCTTAAGAGCCTTAATCCCTGAAGCATGGTAGAAACCCAGAATCAGAAAAGCATGGTTACAGTATGGAAAACGCAAATAAACATAAAAGACACAGTGATTTCCAGTCAACGTATGCATGCAGGGCTCTCATTGGTGGAACAAGGGCGGGCTAGGTGGGTTCAAGGTGGGCATCCAATAGGCTCCGAAAGGTTATTAGGACCCAGTTACTGTACTTTTCTCAGGGCTCCATCACGTAAAAATCACGTAAGCCCACATAAACCCAAACACATTTTTTAGTAAGTAGAACATTAAAAAATTCTTTTCATTCAAAAAAAGTTTTTTCATTCATTTTAAAATGCAGTACACACTAAGAAAAGCAAGTACAGATTTACAGAAGTACTTAAAAGAGTACAAAGCTTGTCGCTGGGGCTGTACCTTATATTGAGGTACAAAAAAGTAGCTTTCAGTGAAAGTCCTTTTTTGTACCCATATTTTTGTGCCAGTGAAGATTATAAAGATTATAAACATTATCATCAACTAAAAATGGCTCAAAAACTTGATGATCCAAAATTGTCTGGCTTTCAAATAAAAAATCTGCAATTAAAATATATATTGTTTATCAGTACAGTGGTACAGAATACTGAATGTACCCTTTGTCTGGTTAAATGGTACAAATTTGTACTTATTGCTGTTAGAAATGACTTTGTACTTCAGAGGGAACAAATCTGACCCTGTAAAGACCAATATTATACCTTTGAGGGTACAATTATGAAGAGTGTACCTTTGAGTACAAAAAAGTACTCATATCGTACCTCTGTTTTTTAGAGCGTATAGTACAGCCCTTGTTAATAATTAATCACTATAGTAAAAAAAGTAGATTAAAGTATAATTATACTAAGCATTATTATGCTATAGTGCACTAAAGTGTTCTTGTAGCCACTTTATTCTTAATTAGTATATTAAAAAAAATGCTGAAATGGAACAACTTTTTTTGTACTTATTATACTTTAATTACAGTATAAAAAATAGTACAAAAATCTTACTTAAATTGTGCTAAGTTACTGACAGTTTCTGACTAACACTCACCATCAGTGTGTAGTGATTCCCCCTGGGCTACCTTAGAAATAAATCAAGTTCCCCTTTAGTTGTAATAATCCCCATTACTTAACTTTTTAAGGCAACTGGTTTCCTCAATTTTTTAAAGAAAATTCAACTTATCCAAGGTTACAGTGTAAATGCTTCAGAGTATTTTGTATTTTGTGCTTTTTTTTCATAAACCAGCATTCAACAGGCCCCAGATCAGTGTACAAAGAGGAGCATTCAGAGAGCAGGGCGAGCACAGAGTCAAGCTGAACCAACAGCCACAGCCTGACCCCACTCAAGCAGTCAAGAGCTCATTCTGTCGCCTTTCTTTCAGCCGGTCGTCCGGCTGAAAACCTCGCCGCGGAGAGAGAGAGAGAGCCGTCTGGAGGTGCCGGCTTTTGTCCGGCGTGCAGAAACGCCGTACTTAACATGAGTGAGGAGACTCGGCGCCCGCCGCTCAATCGCACTCGTAATAAAGCGCAGATTTATGAAAAATATCCCCAGCGTTTCACCTCCGTCAATGCCGTGGCTTCAAATTAATTATTGATTAATCACTTTCCTTTTAAGCAAAAATGCAGACCAGCAATATCACAGCATTGCGAGGGAGCGAAAAAAAGATTATAGCCCCAATTCAGGTTTGTCCCAATCATTCATTTCTATTGTATTGACAACTCCCAACTTGCTAATCACTGAGCCAGAGAAATAAAAATGGTCAGCATTTTCCTCCGGTCACACTAAAGCTGATATATATCATTTGTCGGTAACAAGCAAATCAAATGGAGGTAGAGTTAGAGGGAAATTAACTGCTTGGTAATAGCGCAGCGGTGAGCAAATGTGCTGTATTAACGTGGGTGTGCCTATGTGTATGTAGTAGCGCAACTCAAAAAATTAGAATATCATTGAAAAGTTTAAACTAGTTCAAAATGTGAAACTCATACATTATAGACATGTACTACACACAGAGTGATCTTATATATTATTATAAGACCCATTGGTACTTTTGGCAGTGTGGGCAGTGTGCCAAGTCCTGCTGGAAAATGAAATCCGCATCACTGATTGGTGGAAACTTCACACTAGACCTCGAGCAGTTTGGACTGTGTGTCTCTCCACTCTTCCTCCAGACTCTGCTCCCTCGATTTCCTTTAAATGAAATGTAAAATTTACTGATGATCAGTGATGGTTTGGAGAGACATGTCTGTCATCTGCTGGTGTTGATCCACTGTGTTTTATTATCAAGTCAGTATCAAAGTCGATGCAGTGTTTTCCTGGAAAATCTTACGGCACTTAATGCTGTTTCTCTCTGCTTACAACTTTTATGGAGATGCGGATTTAATTGTGTATTTATCCTGATTTCTGTTTTGTTCTATTCTTTTTATATTATGTTCTTTTATTTTGTTATTTTTTATCTACAAGTAAGCCATAATCATCAATCCATGGAATCTCCTTCCACTAATGCTGATGCCATTCCTCTTGAGGATGCCCCACAGGTGCTCAACAGCAGTATTTCTATGCTTCTATACAAGTGTATAAAAGTGACGACTGTAAGTTTTACAGTGTTTTTACATTGAAATGTCCTGAGTATTAAAGAACAGAAAAAAATAAGATGATAATAATAGATTATACAGAGAAACAGATACTATACAGAGATACAGAACTATAGTATGTTATAACTATAATAATACAACTATAATATCTCCTTTTATAAGATCTCTGGAGCAGAAAAACATATCTACATAAAGCTCTGTTTGTGCTATTTGTAGGTAGATTTGAGTAAAATTAACATTTTTGTTTCATTCTGTAAAGATGCAGAGCTTTCAGACCTCAAATAATGCAAAGAAAACTAGTTCATATTTATAAAGTTTTAGGAGTTCAGAAGTCAATATTTGGTGGAATAACCCTTGGTGGTTTTTAATCACAGTTTTCATGCATCTTTGCATCATGTTCTCCTCCACCAGTCTTACACACTGCTTTTGGATAACTTTATGCTGCTTTACTCCTGGTGCAAAAAAATCAAGCAGTTTGTGTATCTTCCTCTTGATTATGTTCCAGAGGTTTTCAATTTAGTAAAATCAAAGAAATTCATCATTTGTAAGTGCTCTCTTATTATTTTATTTTTTACAGAGCTGTATATAGATGTGTGGTGAACCCCAGAGCTCAACAGCAGCAACAGCAAGACACATAGAGATACACAGCAGGCCACGGGGGAGAAGACCCCAGTGTTTCTCCAGTGTGGTCAGCCAGCCCGCGAAAGGTCAAGGCAAAGTTTAAAGCATGTGCACGGCATGTGTGTGCAGCCTTAAGATATTCACGGTCAGCTTTTTAGCGCATACGGCCACTCCAAACATAATGAGATGGAAGTGGTAAATATTTGCTGATGGCTTGTAAAATTCCCATGCGCTGGGGCCTATTTTGAATACAAAGGATGCTTGGGAGGCTGATGGAGGGGGCACCTGATAACTAATTAGTACATTTGCACAAATAATTAGAATGAACACTCATGACTGATATTACACAGGGAGGCGTGGGAGACATGGCAATGAGGGAGGCGAGCGGTTGAGGCCAGAAAAGAGCAGCGGCGGTCCATCTGCCGTCGCCATTTTGAGCGACCGCGGTCTGGCGGCACCTGGTACAGAAGAAACCAGGGCACGACTGAGTGAAACTTCAGATCAGCAGCATCTGAAGTAAAGACTACTAAATCCCCTCAGAGAGTTCTGCATTGGTTAGTGAGATACAGGGATGATAAGAGTTCAACCTACTGCAGTTTAGATGAAATGTTGGACAATGAAACTGAAACACCTCTCATTTTAGTGTGGGATTTTAGGTTTCATGGCTAAATTGGAGCAGCCTGGTGGCCGATCTTCATTAATTGCACATTGCACCAGTAAGAGCAAGAGGAGTGTAAAAGTTCAATTAGCAGGGTAAGAGCACAGTTTTGCTCAAAATATTGCAATGCACACAACATTATATTATGGTGACATACCAGAGTTCAAAAGAGGACAAATTGTTGGTGCACGTCTTGCTGGAGCATCTGTGACCAAGACAGCAAGTCTTTGTGATGCATCAAGAGCCACGGTATCCAGGGTAATGTCAGCATACCACCAAGAAGGACCAACCACATCCAACAGGATTAACTGTGGACGCTGTAAGAGGCAACTGTCTGAAAGGGATGTTCGGGTGCTAAACCGGATTGTATCCAATAGCCTTAAACGCCTAGGGAAGGCATTTAACTATTGCATAACACATATATCAATTTCATTTGATATAAATCCCATGAGAAAGCAACCCCCGGTGAAGAAGGACTACATGCTAATAAGATGAGAGGACACGCCCCATAATATGCAAATATATATAAATATGTTGCCAGGAGCCAATGGGAAGAGTGCACACACACAATGATCTGCATGACCCACATCAGGTGAAAAACTGCAGAATTGAGCATTGAGGGTTCAACCACAATACTGTCAACACAGATTATTTAGTGTTATTTAGACACACTTGGCTATAGTTTACAGTGTAATTCAATATGTTTTGTTGTTTTACCATTTAAAAAAAGTTTTACTTAAAGACTGCTTATTCCCTGAGGACGTTTTTCATTGAAGTGGTGTGAATGATGACAATTGTACCTGCTGGACTGAGAATAGTCTACCAACAGCCCCCTGTGGACAGTATCCTGTCCTGGTGTCCAAGGATCGTCTAAAAGTGCCATCATCTAAAAAGACAGCTAGTCTTTTAGGGAGCTCTTTATTGAGGTGGTGTGAATGATGGCAATTGCAAATACTCACTGGTTGCATATACCCTCCTGGTCCTTTTCGGAGTCATGGGGAGGAGTATGTTAAAGAACGGAGCAAATTCAGATTGGAGGAAATGAGTTGATATGAGTGGATCAGACACAGCAGTGCTGCTGAAGTTTTTACACATTTCTGTGTATTTTTCTTCACCAGGGGTGTCCTGTGGGCACCATGTTCTCTGGGCGTACAAAAGCACGAAAGAGCGAAACTTCAGATCAGGAGTGTCTAAAAGAGCCATCATCTTAAAGACTGCTATTCCCTCCAGGAGTTCTTCATTTAATGACTGCTGAAAAAAGAAACAAGCTCTCAAGAACATTATTAAGCTTTTTTTTTTTCCTTCGCTCTTCTGACAGACGCAGCGATCTGTGTGTTTAACTACATCCAACCTCTTCTTCCCCGCAACTCTGAGGAGACCGCTTTCCAAAAACAGCACAAAAGGCTTCCAGTGTATTGGCGTGTAGCGCCGCGGTCCACAGGGGAGGAGATGTAGATGAGATCTGCTATGCATCCAGGGGATTCAAACACTAAAAATAATGTTCAAAAGACAGAGTGAACTATATCACTCTCCTTAACAGTCAATATAACCTACTTAACGCTTATATAAGCGACTCGTCGAGACTTCAGGGACAACTCGGCTTTCAGCGGATTTCCGTACCAGAGAGGCGACTCTGTATTAAAAACAACAACATCGTACAATACATATACAAAGAGGTGGAAAGTAATGAATTACATTTACTCAAGTTACTGTAATTGAGTAGATTTTATGAGTAATTTGTAATTTTTTGAGTAGTTTTTAAAATAGGTCATTTTACTTTTAATCAAGTACATTTTGACACAAGTAATTTACTTTGCTACATTGGAAAACTCCCGATTACTGAGTAAAAAATAAGCCAGACAGCTGTCAGCTTTCAAAACTTCCACATCAAACCTGTGAAAGCATGTGGTGTAAGTATATTTATCATTAAACAATCTGCTTAAATGTTAAAAAAAAACATGTAAATAGCAGTTAAAGCATAACAATGGCGCGTTAAAATATAATAATGAACTGTAAAACTATAAAAATACAGTTTATAGTCGCCTATATTACCATTTGTTTTTTAATAGTAAAGAAAAAAAAGTGGATCATAGAAACCTATGCCACTTTTGGTCTGAACAAATACTGCCTCAAAGGTCCAAATTATTATGCGGGATAATAGTTCATTAAAATCAATTTAATTCATGATTTGTTTTTTACTTTTTTACATCAAATAATTAAAAGTAACTATGTAACTTTTACTCAAATTACATTTTAAATTGAGTACTTTTTACTTTTACTCGAGTAGATTTTTAGATGTGTACTTTTATTTTTACTTGAGTAAAATTTTATCAAAGTAAAGGTACTTTTACTCAATTACAAATTTTCAGTACTTTTTCCACCTCTGCATATACATATACAATACATATAACAGATTTATGTACTTGCTTAAAATATATATATATTAAAAGTACATTAATATTATGCTTTCATCACACAATTATCAGAACTTTCTACTCCTTACATCTTAGTAAAAACAGCCTCATTACTCCTATTTCATTTCAGCTCGTTTTTATTTCAGCTTCTCATCATTCAATAAAACCCCTTTCTAGATAAATCTCTCCTCCATCCAGATAGAGTGAATCTGATTGTGATTGGATGATTGGATAAGAAGTTTAAACATATACCATTCCCACACCCTGGTTCTGCAAACCATCACTGATTGGTGGAAACTTCACACTAGACCCCAAGCAGCTTGGACTATGTGTCTCTCTCCACTCTTCCTCCAATTTTTTATGGAGATGTGGATTTCATTTTCCAGCAGGACATACTGCCAGAAGTACTAACTAATCTTATATAATTTTGTAATTTTCTGAGACGCTGATTTTTGGGTTTTCATTGGCTGTGAGCCATAATCATCTACAATAAAAGAAATAAACACTTAAAATAAATCACTCTGTGTGTAATACATCTATGTAATATATGTTTTACAATTAAAACTGAATTATTGATGATATTGATGATTTTATTGAAATGCACTAGTATACTTCTACCTGAGTAATGTGAACAACACACAATAACACCCTATACACCACCACCATGCCAATCAGTTTAATTTGTTGACTATATCAAGCTAAATTTGACAAAGAAGAAAAGAAATGATTTTATATCCAATTTTTCAATTATGTCGTTTTTCATTTGAGCCTTTCACAAACAGAATTTTAAGGAAAAAGAAAAGTTTAATCTTGTCTTTCTGTCACGGAGTGACCCAGGCAGGTAGACGAGGAAAGCGGACACAAGTGCAGGTAAGGGCGAAATAAATAAATAATTTATTAAATAAATAACAAAGAAACAAGGAAACGAGGAACAAGTAAACATGAAACAAAGAAACACAAATAACCAATAACAAAACGAGCGATGATAATAAACAAACAGGGAATATATATATATAATGGAAATAAGCTAGAAAATAAATAAGGAAATAAACTATAAACGTGAAAACAAGAAATAAACGAGAAACAAATGACTAAGGTTATATACAGGGAACATAGAGCTAAACAAGAAACTAAACTAGACAAGGAGAACTAAACTAAGCAGGGCAAAGGAGAAAACAATGGAAATAAACAGGAAACCAGAAATATACACGAGATAAACAGAGGTAAACACAGAGCAAGGACTAGGGCTATGAAACACGGTGAAACAACAGAGAGACAAAACAACAGGGGAAGGTGCAAAGAGCGATGGAGGACAAGGTGGCAGAGGAGGGCTATTTATAGTAACATAAAACACACTAGAATTGGAAACACCTGGGGAAGGGGCGGAGCTACAAATGAGAAACACATGGTGGAAATATACTGACAGGAGACACAGAGAGGCACAGGTCACGTGGGGAAGACACACAGAGACATGAGACAGGGCTAAGACGTGACAGAAGCCTCCCCCTAAACGCGCAGCTCCCGAGGCGCGTAAAAACGAACCCCGGGGGCTGGCGGCAGGGAGGGGCCGGGGAAAACAGGAGTCGAGACCGGGGACTGAAACGGAGACAGGACAGAGGACAGAGACTGGATGGGAGACCAGACCGGGCTTGGAAACTGAACAGGAGACAGAGACTGAACAGGAGACGGAGACTGAGACTGGACATTAGACAAGGACGCAGACTGGAAAGGGCTAGGAAACAGAACAGGGGACGGAGGCTGGACAGGGAACTGGACGGTGGACGGAGACTGGACTGGAGACAGAGACAGAACGGGAAACTGGGCGGGGAACTGGACAGGAGACGGAGACTGGACGGGACTAGACAAGGGACGAGGACATTAACAGGGACAGAAACTAACACTGTAACTGGGACGGGAACAGAGACAGAGACAGACACGGGTACAGGGTCATAGACAGAGACAGGGACCAAAACGGGGAGAGACACAGGGACCAGAAACACGGGAGGGTGCCCAGGACTGGCAAATGTCTGAGGGGAAGTGCAAGGAGCCAGCCTGGGCACAGTACTGGGGACAAAGTCCGGGGACCTCTGTGCCTGCCTGGGTATGTGGGACCTGGAGCCAAACACTGTCCTGGGAGCAGAAACCGGTGGGGTGGCGACTCTTGCAGCGGGAGCTGGTGCTGGCGGCGCGGCGACTCGTGCAGCGGGAGCTGGTGCTGGGGGCGTGGCTCAGCAGCCGAGAGATTTTCGGAGCTGGGCGCGTAGTGATCCAGCGCTGCTGCTGTGAGGCCTGAAGCCGCGGGTGAAACAAAACCCCGGACTGGATCTGCAGCCTCGCTGGTAGAGTCAAGCGCGGAAAGCGCGGGGCCGCCGATAAAGTCCAGCGTGGAGAGAGTCCCAGAGCGCGGCTGAGCGGCCGCGGAGATAGTCCCGGAGAGAGGCTGGATTGCAGCGGCGGAATCCAGCTCTGCAGCCGCCATGAAAGCCAGCTCCTCACCCTGAGGTGCTGGCGCTGCAGCTGTGAGGCTCAAAGCTGCGGTTGCCGCAAAAACCCGGACTGGATTAATACTCTCTCCGGCAGAGTCAAGCGCGGGGAGAGTCTCTAGTCGCGGCTGGCTCGCCGGGTGGGGGGTCCTGTAGCGCGGTTCAGCTGCTACCGCGGAAATCTCGGAGCGCGGTTCGGCTGCCACCGCGATAGTCACGGAGCGCGGTTTCACAGCCGCCGCGGAAGTCACAGAGTGCGCCTTTGCCGCTGGAGAGGAGAGTGTCTTGGCCGCGGGAGGAGCTAGCTTTGGAGGCGCTGGGGAAGCTAACGCCTTAGCCACCGGGGAAGCTAGCACTGGAACCGCCGGTGAGAAGAGGGCCTTGGCCGCAGGGGAACGGACGGGAGTCGGGACGGCCTCTGGAGCTGTGCGGCCGAGAGCCGGGTAGAGCACCGCCCCTGGGGGAAACGGTAACGGAACATGGGCCGGTGCGGGGTAGAGCTCCTCCTCTTCTTCGGAGCTGCTGGGAGCGCACCCGAGAAAGTCCCATGGGTCGCGCTTGACCCACCTCTGGTCCTCGTAGGCTCCGCGTAATCCAGGGTGAGGACAGAGGCTCACCGCACCAACCCTTATCGCCCCCCCCCCAAGAAAATCCTCCCCGAAAAAGGGGTCTTTTTCCGGCTGGCGGGACCCCTTAGAACGCTTACCCCGAGGCCTGCGGCGTCCATGAGGCCTCGAGGTTTCCTGCGCCGGGATCCCGCCTGGAGTACGGCGAATCGCCATCCTGGTGCCAGTCCAGGCAGAACCTGCTGTGTCCATGTTATGGTCGGTCTTTCTGTCACGGAGTGACCCAGGCAGGTAGACGAGGAAAGCGGACACAAGTGCAGGTAAGGGCGAAATAAAAAAATAATTTATTAAATAAATAACAAAGAAACAAGGAAACGAGGAACAAGTAAACATGAAACAAAGAAACACAAATAACCAATAACAAACGAGCGATGATAATAAACAAACAGGGAATATATATATATATATATATATATATATATATATATATATATATATATATATATATGGGAAATAAACTAGAAAATAAATAAGGAAATAAACTATAAACGTGAAAACAAGAAATAAACGAGAAACAAATGACTAAGGTTATATACAGGGAACATAGAGCTAAACAAGAAACTAAACTAGACAAGGAGAACTAAACTAAGCAGGGCAAAGGAGAAAACAATGGAAATAAACAGGAAACCAGAAATATACACGAGATAAACAGAGGTAAACACAGAGCAAGGACTAGGGCTATGAAACACGGTGAAACAACAGAGAGACAAAACAACAGGGGAAGGTGCAAAGACCGACAGAGGACAAGGTGGCAGAGGAGGGCTATTTATAGTAACATAAAACACACTACAATTGGAAACACCTGGGGAAGGGGCGGAGCTACAAATGAGAAACACATGGTGGAAATATACTGACAGGAGACACAGAGAGGCACAGGTCACGTGGGGAAGACACACAGAGACATGAGACAGGGCTAAGACGGGACACTCGATTTTCAGATTTGTCTATTTTTTGTATTTGCAACACAAATCTGATGGAATAATGCAACTTGCAAAATGCAAAAATTAAAAAATTTGAAAATAAAGATTTTTTTTTTTTCCCTGAAATAACAATTGTATGGGGCAGAGATGAAAAAACTAAAATTGTAAAAGTGGATGAAAGCTTATTTCTGGTACACTGTACTACATTAAAATAAAAAAATTGAGTTTTTACATACAAAGGAGGATAATATTAAAGTATACAGAAAAACAGATAACTGATAACAGATGGAGTGAATGAGCAAGGAGGTGGTCTTAATGTTATGGCTGATACAAAGCCAGTGCCATCATTATTAAAATTGCAGGCCTCTAGAATGAGTCAAGGCCTCTCCTCATTCTTTTTCCTCCTCGAGCACTCAGACTGCACCCCGTCCACCCGAGTGTGTGTGTGTGTGTGTGTGTGTGTGTGTGTGTGTGTGTGTGTGTGTGTGCGTGTGTGTGTGAGAGTGTGTGGGCTGACACACGTTTAAGTCTCTCAACGTCAGCGGGAACACACACATCGCGCTGAGCAAATAGATATTCACTCTCATTATCCTGTCCTTTAAAGTAACGGAGAGGCCGGCTGTTTGTGGTGCCTACACATAATTTCCCCCATCATGCAGATTTCAAATATGGACAGAAATAACGTGCAGAGGAACGAGAGCAATGAGCGAGCGAGGGTGAGTGAGGGTGAGCAAGGGTGAGCGAGGGTGAGAGAGGGTGAGCGAGGGTGAGAGAGGGTGAGAGAGGGTGAGAGAGGGTGAGCTGGAGGAAGAAACCAGGACGAGGGTCGATCAGGTGCTTCAGGCAGAACAGACTGAGAACTGAGGAATCTTCTCCTCCATCTCCTGAAACCCCGTCTTATTGAGTTACTGTAACCGACACCTGTGAGCTTCTAGAGCGCTCCCGCCGAAGGAATCCTGCAGCACGCCGAACCACTCACACACAGAAGAGAAGAGAAGAGAAGAATGGGCTAGTTAAGGGAAGAACAACAAGAGACACATGAGAAGAGAAGAGAAGAGAAGAGAAGAGAAGAGAAGAGAAGAGAAGAATGGGCTAATTAAGGGAAGAACAACAAGAGACACATGAGAAGAGAAGAGAAGAGAAGAATGGGCTAATTAAGGGAAGAACAACAAGAGACACATGAGAAGAGAAGAGAAGAGAAGAGAAGAATGGGCTAATTAAGGGAAGAACAACAAGAGACACATGAGAAGAGAAGAGAAGAATGAGCTAATTAAGAGAAAATAAGAGAAGAGAAGAGAAGAGAAGAGAAGAGAAGAGAAGAAAAGAGAAGAACAACAAGAGACACATGAGAAGAGAAGAGAAAAATGGGCTAATTAAGAGAAGATAAGAGAAGAGAAGAGAAGAGAAGAGAAGAGAACAATGGACTAATTAAGAGAAGATAAGATAAGAGGATAGAAGAGAATAAAAGAGAAGAGAAGAGAAGAGAAGAGAAGAGAAGAGAAGAAAAGAGAAGAACAACAAGAGACACATGAGAAGAGAAGAGAAAAATGGGCTAATTAAGAGAAGATAAGAGAAGAGAAGAGAAGAGAAGAGAACAATGGACTAATTAAGAGAAGATAAGATAAGAGGATAGAAGAGAATAAAAGAGAAGAGAAGAGAAGAGAAGAGAAGAGAAGAGAAAAAGACAAACAAGAAAATTTAAGACCAATAGAGAATGAAAAATAAAGAAAATAAACAAAAATGACAAGAAAGATAAGGAGAGAAGAGTGAGAAATGAGAAAATTAGAGACAAGAGGAGAAGAGAAAGACAAATAAGAAGAAACATACACTAACAAAAAGAAAATAAAAATATAAAGAAAAGAGAAATACAAAAGAGAAGAGAAGAGGTAAACAATTAAGGGAACAATTAAGCCTAATTAAGGGAACAACACACAAGAAGAGAAGAGTGAGAAATAAAAAAATTAGAGAAACAAAGAAAAGAGAAACACTGAGAAGAGCCAGAGAAGAGAAGAGAGAAGAAGAGAAGAGAATGAGTCAAATTAAAAGTGATAAATAAGTGGAGAAAGACATAAATGAAGAAAGACGAGAATAGAGAATAGAACCAATATAATAGACAAATACAAAGTAAAAACAGGTGAGACAAATTAAAAAGATATATGCGTAGAGAAAAGAGAGAAATGTGTAAATAAGAGATGGGACAAGAAAGGGGAAAAGGAATGAGACGAGAAGGAAAGAGACAAAATGCAAAGAAAAGAAAAGCATGAGAAATCAGAAGAGACAAAGAAGACAAATGAGAAAATAGAAAGAGACAGCAAAGACCAGAACATAGGAGAGAAGATAAGTGAGATTAATAAACAGAGAAATTGATACATGAGAGGAGAAGAGAAAAGAAGAGACTTGTGAGACGACAAATGAGAAATGTATGAATTAGGAGGAAAGAGCAGGAGGCAAATGAAAAACAAAGGTACGAGAAACAAACAGGAAAAGAAATATAAATGACAAGAAAAAGACAAACAAAAAGCAGAGAAGAGATGAAAACGACTCAAACTAAAAACTAAAAGTGACGAACAAAAAGCTATAGAGTATAAAGAAGAGTAAATAAAGAGAAATGTGTAGATGAGCAGAGAAACGACGAGTGACAGTGAGGGTGAAGGTCTGGAGAGAGAGAGAGAGAGAGAGAGAGAGAGAGAGCACATAACTGAAATAGAAAAGTGAATTCTGGAGGGAGGGGGGGGGAGATAGTGGTGTAATCCCTCTCGTGTCAGGGCTACGCCAGCCAGACGAGATGGCGTGATACCCGCCATACCGTTACAATTAGTCTTAGGCTTGCCTTAGCGCTCACATTGAATGCCTTTCCAAACGGGTCAAGGAAAAGATGATTTAAACGTCTATATTTGTACGCTGGCTAAAAGAGTGTTGTGCAATTTGTCTCTGTCTCCCTGTATTTTAGCAACATCTGGCGGCAGGAGATTTAGGTTAGACAAGTAATTAGTGCCACGTATTTGTCCTAAAGACAGGTGTATTTTCATTTAAGAATCACTTCATCATTGCGGAGCTGCGGAGCTGGCACAACACACACACACTCTCTTACTCGAGCGCACATGGAATCTCACCTTGCAAGATGCACAATGACAAGTCAGTGTGAGCCAAGTAAGGCTACAGTTACTAAACTATCAAGGCCACGAATGTGTTCTTAAGCGAAGCCCAGTTAAAGAATGTGCAGCTAAAGAATGCTGTAGTTATACTTCCAAAAGCATATCAGGCCAAAAAAGGAGAAAAAAGAAACAATGGATTGCTAAACTGCCTGCCACATAGCTCAGCCGGCCTCTGCCATAACATTTCAGTAATGCGAACTAACCTTGCTGCTAAAATGTTCATATATATATATATATATATATATTTATATACACTACCTGGATTTGCTCCTCGTACTTTTCGCACTATAAGGTGCACTTTCCTTTAAAATCCTTAAATTATCCCAAAAATCAATGTATCACCTTATAATCCGGTGCTCCTTATGTATGAATTCTACCAGTCAGGTATTAAGGAGCAGTAAAGCCTCTCAGTTGAAGTACAGAGTTATAAAAGGAGTTTTTAGTGAAGTTTCTCCAGCACTAAGGCTGGAGCAGTACTAGCAGTACTAGCTGCTTGTTTACCATGTAAAAACAAGCTACGTAGGGCAAACCGCTAGCTAATATCGTCCCGGCTTACCGAAACTCTCAGGGTTCCTCAGTGTAGCGATGTAAGGCAGGATTTACATTTAATGCCAATGCTGCTGCACCCATCCTTAGTGCAAATCTGGAAATCTAAGCTTACTGTGAATAAACTGAAGTGTTTTACTCAAATAAGCAAATAAACAGTTTTCAGGAGAGAGATCTGTTTAGAAATTAACAAATTAGTATATAATTTAATCATATACATTAAATAGATGTGTCACACATAGACCTCCACCTCAAAAAAAAAAAATATATATATATAAGACTAATTGATACTTTTGGCAGTGTTGGCAGTGTGCCAAGTCCTGCTGGAAAATGAAATCTGCATCTCCATAAAAGTTGTCAGCAGCTGGAAGCGTGAAGTGCTGTAAGATCTATGTAAACCTATTTATAATAGATGCTTTTTAAGTGATTTTCCGTGATATGGGCCATTAAGCCAAAGCACAAGGAGTAAACGACAAATAAAAGCAGTATAACATTACTTGTAAAAAAAAATACTATCAAAATCTAAGTTTTAAGAGTTCAGAAATCAATATTTGGTGAAATATCTCTGGTTTTTAATCACAGTTTTCATGCATCTTGGCATCATGTTCTCCTCCACCAGTCTTACACACTGCTTTTGGATAACTTAATGCCTTTACTCCTGGAGCAGACATTTAAGCAGTTCAGTTTGGTGGTTTGATGGCTTGTGATCATCCATCTTCCTCTTGATTATATTCCAGAGGTTTTCAATTTGGTAAAATGAGCTGTATATATGATAGGTAAACTCTGATTTTGGTGCACTGGATAACACCACTGCCATGGGGGGGGTTGGGTTCAATTCCCGATCTGGGTGACTGGATGCTGCGCTACATCAATAAGAGTTCCTAAGCAAGCCTCCTAACACTACACTGGCCGTTAAATAAATGTTAAAACTGCTTTTAAATGGTTTTCCATGATACAGGCCATTTAAAAACAAGCTGTGAGATCAATGGAGCAAAACTCAAGTTAAATAACTGCAGCTAAGTGCAAAATTAAGGGTGTCAACCTATTTTCCTAGCCTGACGTAAACATTAGGCCCACATGTGCTGCTCTGAAGTCGATAAAAGTGGAGTAAAGCGTGCAATCTGCCTGCCATATTGCAGTGTGTGTGTGTTTGTGTGTGTGTGTGGCAGCAGCTCTGCTCATGTCCGAGCATCATACATCTTTTTATCATCATTAAACCCTCGCATACAGCCTGGACAGGCTTAAGATGCTTTCTCAGCTTAAATCTCACGACTTACATATTATGCCGCTGACAGTAAATGCAGCCCAGATTAAATATTAAACATGACAGCCCTTCTCACAAAACACACACTCTCACACACACACACACACACTGGTTTTGCTACTCTTGTGAGGACTGTCTATTAACATATTAATAACTATAATAAATATATTTTTACTACTCCTACTTTTAACACAAACCTTAAACTCAATGACGACAATAAAAAAAATCCAAATTTAATATTTTCTAATTAAAGTATTAAGTTATGCATATTGATAAAGTTTTAAGAGTTCAGAAATCAATATTTGGTGGAATAACTCTGTTTTATAATCACAGTTTGTAATCATGCATCTTGGCATCATGTTCTCCTCCACTAGTCTTACACACTGCTTTTGGATAACTTTATGCTGCTTTACTCCTGGTGAAAAAATCAGGAAGTCAGGAAGTTCAGCTCTAAATTTTATATTTTCTAATTAAAGTATCTAAGTTATGTAATTTCTGTAAAAAAAAAAAAAACTCAATTGAGTGGACCACCAAAATGCCCTCATAAACCGACAAACTGTCTCAACTAACTATTAATTGACACTAATAAGGCTTTATTAAACATTATTAAATTGTTTTACATTAGTTTCACATTTTGGGATGATTAAAGACATTCTGTCTCTGTCCTCTCATTGTAAAGTGTTACCAATGCTTTTTAATTGTGGGGACCACCAAAATGTCCTCACAAACTCATAAATTATGACATTACGCTATGCTTGTGAGGACAAGGTCCTCAAAAATGTAACAAAACTTGCGAACACATTGGCTTTTGCTATTTTTGTGAGGACCATCCATCCACATAATAATAATAACTGTAGCTAATTTATGCTACACCTAGATCTGACCTTAGCCACAATTAGTAACCTCAAAAGTAAATGAGTTCACTGTACTTAAAAAATCATTTCTGATAAATTAGAAAATAAATAATAAATTAATTAATAAATAAAATCCAAAATCCATAATAATGAGGACATGTGGTGCTCACAAAGGTAAAAAACAAAATGTGTGCACACACAAACACACACACTGATAAGAATAACTGTAGTTAAGTTGTACTATACCTAGACCAAACAATATGTACTTTACACAGTAAAGTAAAGTAGTTACACTGTTATTACATTGATTGTAAATGTGTAACTACACAGGTATTAGAGACACTTATTATAAAGTGGGGACCTATTCATTTAGCCAAATATTACACCTACACCCTGAACTCAATGAGCAAAAGTAAATAAATAAATTTTTTTGTAAACAACCAAAACAAGTTCAAAGCCTAAGAAAAACGTAAAAAATATAAGGACCCCAAAATGTCTTCAGAAGTACACTACACTGGTGAGGACAAAACACACAAACACACATTACATTACATTTTACTATTCTTGCGAGGACCATCTATTCAAATAATAACTAAAGCTGATTTATACTACACCTACACCTACTTTCTTACAATATTTTTTTAAATAACACTTTTTTTACAGTTTTAAATTGTTAAACTTGTTGATCATAAAACCAGCCAAATGTCCTTATAAACTAAAAAATAAATTACATAGCT